>NW_010409165.1:6205-26343 GCF_000710305.1 Buceros rhinoceros silvestris
GTCTCCAGCACCAAGCCCGCTAGTCCTGGGCACCCATGCTGTCTGCAGCCGGCGTTGTCCCCCAGCCCCAAGCTGGGGCCGATGCTTGCCAGAAGCTGTCTCTAACCACCACCCCTTGGTTTGGGGAAGATGGGAGGATTCAGCCTCAGGGACCTTGCCCTAGCACTTCTCCTCAGGCCAGGCAACAGCCCTGGGCTTGGTTTGTGATTTTTCCCGTAGAGGTATATCTCAAATCAGGCCTGTGTAAGGCCACAGCAGGGGTCTACAGGTGCAAGAGAGGCCCCTGAGATGGCTGAGACCTGACACCATACGTTCACGCTGGGATTAAGCTGCATGTCCAGCCTACCCCCACCTGCCCCCAGCACGCCATGGGGATTTCCTGTCTCTGGAGGAAGCATCGGAGGTGCAGGATCCCACAGACTCATTCACAGAGCAAGAGGATCAATTTTAAGCTCATCTTCCTGCTACTTTCAACTAACTTCTGGAAACTCTTATTAAAATTGATCTCCACATAGCTTCAGATCAATGGAAAATACACCAAAAAAGAAGGTTTCACAACTACTAACAAAAGGAGGAACACATTAACTTCTAAGACAATGCCAGCAGTCAGTGCTCCTCCCCAAATCTGGAAATGCTTCAGTGCCAGAACTGGAAGGCACAGAATAAAAACCCTGGCCTTTGGCCAACTAGAAAATGTTACAGAAATACAACAAGAACCAGCTAACGCTGTAAAGAGGAAAAAAAAAAACCAGAGTTGTTTTTAAGGCATTCATACAGCAAATTCAAGTCTGTCTTAAAGAGAAAATAACTTCTACGCTGGCAGTTGAAAAAAGCACGACGAGGGGATTCTTCACTGATTGTTCAGGTTTTCCCATTTGTTCTCCACTAACGCAAGGATCACAAATAATTGAAAGTAAGACAACAACAGTCATGCTGTCATAACAGCGAGGGACACGAGGACGAAATCCCTTTGGAGCAGACAGCTTTTAGCAGTTTCTTACCTGAAGCCTCTCAAGGAAGCCTAGAAACAATCCTGTAGACCTTTCAGGTCACTCTCTCCTCTCCGCTCCCCTGCTTCCAGAGACACGTGTTACGTGTTTCCCCAGGAGTTCCCCAAGGCTGACTGCCACATGCATTTAGCAACTCGCCCCAAGACTGTCCTGTTCTGAGCAGAGCTGGACACGCGCACAACTCCTATCATTACTAGGAGCCTTCTGAGCACTCTAAGTAAGAGCTCACCGATATCCCTCCTTTTTAACAAACCGTAACAAAGCACTGCCAAACTCCCTCAGCAATTCTGAACAGCAGCAACGTAACTGCTGTATAGACAGGAGAAGTCACTGCAAAATTTCACTGCAGAGGCCGCAGCCAGCAAACTGCATGGTGCAAGGGCATGGAAGGGGCAGAGTAACCGTGAGGGCACAGCAACTACAGGAGAAGGCGGGGGGGGGAAACTGGGGAACTCAGAAAAAAACCCATGAAGGAACAAAGAAAGAAGTAACCTGAGAAATATTTTTATGAAAGAGCAGTACTCAGCATTACAATCATTAAACATCCCTCCCCTCCCTCCCCCTGCCCCAGGACAAACACATTCACTCTCTTCTCTGTATCACCCCCTTTTCTAAAGTGCAGAACTTGCAAGGTCGTACATGTACTCCTTTGAAAAAAGAGACATACAGCGTTGACTATGCGTTTGATAGGACAACCACTTTATTACAAAGAACAAAGAACGCTTCGAAATAAGACTGATCAACTTGAATTGTACAAAATGTCAGTTTCCTTGTAGAGGTCGTTAAGTAACAGGCTGTAAGACTAAGTTCACGTCAAATTGGCTATTCTGAAATATCAGATAACAACAGTAATACCTATTATATCTTCAGAGTTTATGGCATGATCATGTGCTCTACTCCAAACTACATTCAAAAGATATTGCTATCATTACTTTGAAAACACAAAGTGTAGGTTATTGTTCACTTCATTTCCACTGTCACAGGAACATTCTTAAGGTGAAGCTGTAGCAGTGTCTGCCCTAACTGGCTCGACTGTCCTATGCTTACGCAGTCACAACTTCCCTACGGAGTTCAATAAACCCAGACGTTTCTACAACGTGGATACTGCCATCCGATAGGTTCCAGCTTCTGTGACGTGTCCTTTAGCGATACTTGAAATAAACGGATGACCCAGATTCTCAAAGAGCCGATGTCGGCAGTCTTCCAAACAGAGTTAAAATTGAACAATCAGTATTTCTCTGATACCTAGTTGATAGGCAAACGGGTGGGATTTAAGACGTTATAAATACAGTTCTAAAAACAGACCACAAAGTGTATTTTACAGTGTGTACCACAATTTCATTTTAAAGTAAAACTGTGAGGAACTGAAGATTTGCATATGATCACTATTCAACGTCACCCAACTTGGACAGAGAAGAGAAAAGTGACATCCTATGTCGAATCAGCTGAAGAAAGCACACTTACAAGGAAATTAAACTTCCATTGAAAACGCCACGGTTTTACCCTTTGGTAGTTGTGACTACTGAAAAATAAATTGTGCAAAGCATATGAAACGAAGTGCAAAAAAACTCCACCCAGACATACCCAATGGATTTTATTCTTAAATAACAACTCTACAATCAATCACAGCTATCAACCAACAAAATCAAAGCCACAAGTGTTTTCTCTAAAGGCTTCTTTCACAGTACTAATGAGAAAAACCAAGTTCTATTCTAGTTAACAGTTCATGTGTACGGGATTTTAGTTATCAGACGGTATCGGTAGTGAGATCATACCTGATGAAATGGACCATTAAAACACAAGTATTTTAAAGCCAGTTAACTTCAGGAAAAGTCTTATACATTCATACAATAAACACTTGCGTGAAGTGAATCGGGGATGTCTGTCATTGTCATAAACACAAGATTTTTCTCTGGAGTATAACCACTCCTGTGTATTATTCGTCCTGTGCCACGATTAACACTATCATAGCGATTCATGGTCCCCAGCTTTTTTTTACATGCTATCAATTATAGCATGTGACGTGTTACAATAATTAAGGCTGTATCAGCATTTCCATTACAACCCCGATTTTCAGGGCAGCTAAAACTTGGCTATTAAATCTGCTCTGGGATGCTCGAGCTGTTAAATCCGTACCGTTTTAGCGATACTTCTCCCACCAAACCAGGCACATCATTTATTTTAGATTATATATTTACAAATGCTCTTAAGACAAATTTAACTGTCAGTGGCAAGAAATTCTATCTTGATGTACAGTCTTTTGGCATTCGGGGCAAAATTAAAGTGCAAAGTATAAAATTCATTGCACAGTACATAATTTAGATTTAATTTTAAAATAAATCTTATTTAGGTGCCTCAATCTATCCACCTAGTGACCTTGTCCAACGCAGCCGTTTTCCTCTACACTTTGGTAAACACAGGTTTATATATAGATACATAAATAGCATTTAAAATGTTTACCTTTATTTCACTACCGTGAACAACTTCTTTCTTTTAGCATAGGAATGGATCAACCTATTCCTAGAAGTAATGCTTGTTGAATTTATCAGCTAGCTAGTTAACGTAAAATGATGCATAGTAAAAGGGAGATACTGAACTTGATTGGTAGAATATACTGGTAAAGCAAACAAGCACTTGAGAAGATTAACTGGAATAAATATGTTGAAAGTTGTCATATAGTATGTGCAAAATTGCTTACCATGTATTCTAGACTTTGGTTAAAATTTTCAGATTGAAGTTTTACAGAAACTCTATGGAAGCAACACAAGTGATTACAAACACAGGAATGAGGTAAGTTATTATTAGTGCAAAAAGCAAGCATATGCTAAAAGCAAAGCATATGGATTTAAAAAAAAAAAAAAAAAGAGAATGAATCTCATGGAAGTTTTAATACAAGACCAGAAAGGTCTCTTGTAAACATTGGTATTTACAAGTTTAAGATTTGTACAACTACAAAAGAATAATTCTAATATTAGTAGTGCATTTACAATGAATTTACTTTTTCTTGTAGTAAGAGAAATTACTAAGTTCATCTTTTTTCTTTTAAATCTTCAGGGGATATCTTTCAAGATTAAGATATTTGTTACAAATAGTAGAAAAATCCTTTCTTTACAAAAAAAGTATATATTAAAATATTTATACATTTTAAGTTACTATATAATAACTGGAAATTTTTGCCTTGTACTCAGGCACCACAATGAAGAATGTGGTATAAGGAACTGAAACCAAACAGAATTTGCTCTTATTCCAAATCTTATGAATTATCTAGGCAAGATCTGTAGAAATCATGGGGTCTACCTCAAATACTACTGCACGTGCCAATTATTTATTTTTAATCTGAAACGGTGTATTTTTCACATTTTACCTATCGCTACCAAAAAGAACTGCTGGATAGAGTATGGTCCTCCACCCCACCATCTTCAATACAGTTTCTATATGGTACTCATACCTGAGCAAGGCCGCATAACGCTGATGTTTCAAACGTAAAAAAGGTTATATATTTTTAAGATAAAAACAATGCAAAAATAAAATATTTGTAGCATTTACAAATAGTACAAGAGTTATACTAGACACTACATTCGGAAGTTGAGATTTATTATGTTGTTTCTACTTGGAGCTTGATGTTTTCATATCTGCAAAAAGAAGGAGACATTGTTAAATGTTCCATAATTTGACATCACGTCTGTGGTCAAATGCTTTCCATCGGGATACTAAACATCGTGGAAGACAACTTCTTCATTGGTGCTCTCCATCTTAGAAAAACACACGTTAAAAAACAAGCAGCAGAGCAGGCAACAGAGTTTGCTTTCAACCGCTCCCGGTGGATCACAGCCCACAAAGCGAGACGTCAGCTAAACCCATAGAGCAGTTCAGTGCTCCCCGAGGGGGTGGGCACGCTCCCCTCACTCTGCCCTTCGTAACCCCCCTCTGTGCTCACAGGACCTCTCGCTAAGCAACAGAAAACTAAGCCAGGATGGGGAAGGAGTGGGATGAGAGGAGAAGCCAGCAAAAACTTCTTGTTTTGAGTCCCTGGATTGGCTTACTTACAAGGGGAGCCAGAACTGATCAGGCTAAAAACTAATCTTTATTTTCAGCGGGTCCATTCCCACTCACAACTCATCGTGAACCTGTACAAATTCAAGCACAGGGACAAGATGACAAAACCTATTCTGGCTGTAATACAGACTTTAAAGTGTATATGTGTCACAAAAAATGGACCTTACGTGACTTTCTGAAAAATTCTTCTAATACGGACGGGGCAAAGATTGAAAAAAAACCCCTTATCCATGCATGTTAACTGGATTACTTCTTATTAGAACAAAAAATGTTTGAGCTGAAGTGAAGCCCAGGGAAATCTTACTAGGCTTTTATTATTTGAGGGACCGGGTAAGATTCAGAAACCAACATTTCAGTACTTGCTTGTCTTTACTTGTGAACAAATAAAAAAACCTTTTCTTAATTGTTATGCCAAATTCATCAACTAAATTTTCTCAAAAATCCTCTAAGGAACAGAACAACATTTCAAGAACTTCACATGCACTGCTGAGAAAAGTGTTGCCTCTAGGGACTCAGTATGCCATTTTCTCCACCACAACTACAGCCCATTTAAACCCTGACTTTACCTTGAAGCCATCGAACTTGCGTGGCTGGTCCGTATCCTCTCTCATTCTTTGCAGAAATTCTGAACACGATAGCAGGCCGGGAAGTGTAATCAATGTGAGCATTTGAAAGCTGGGCAGCAGTCACTATACATGATGTTTTAAGACCACTGTATATTCTCATAAATACAAGCTGACTTGGATTTTCCTGTAATTGTGTGGAACGGATTGCTAGGTAGGCAGAATATTCTAAAATATTTCCAGAGGGTGAAGCAGGAGGCTCCCAAGAAAGATGAATACAGTCTACACTCTAAAGAAAAAGGGAGAAAATGCGATAGTACGTAGGTAACCATTAGATACTTGAATATATATATATATACACACACGCACAAAAAAATAAAAAATACAAAACCCTCTCTAAAGATCACCTGAAAATTCTAACCTACCGTCATCACTCTTTGGAGGTAAGGATGGGTCATTTGACTGTTTTTTAATAAGCATGGTAAACTCCTATCGATTTAAGGATGCAGAAAGAGAAAATCATGGGGAAACTATCAGATGACTAAGATGTGTATCCGAGAATGTGATCATTAAGTCTTAAAATAATTCTTTATAGCAAATTTCTTCAAGAATATTACACTGAGCAGAATTAACCAAGTAAGCATTTGACACTATCTTATATGACACTTTTAGCTTGAAAAAACCTCCCCAAAACCCAGCAACAAACCAACTAAAACCAAGGATTCTGAGATTAAGCTTGTGACCAGAATTTGGTACATCAGAACTAGAATTACCTAGATCTCTCACCTTGGTGATTTTGACTGTTGAAGGAGCTCCAGGAAAACCCGGAATGCAAGTCTTGAATTCACTGACTTTGCTGAAAGGTCCAACGCCACAGCCATTAATTGCAGCAACCCTGAACCTGTACACTGTGCCTGGAAAAAGATCCTGTTTCTTAAGTAATCTGTAGTCTGGTACATCTGCATTTTCCATCTGAAAATAATTAATAACAACATTTGTGTTCATTTAAAAATATTCTAAACAAATAAGCCTAAAAAAATATAAAGTGGGTAGTGATAAACTGAGATTAGTAAGTTTAACTGAAACTGAAAATCCATCTAATACTTTTGTACTTAAATAGGAATTTACAAGTAAGTTCTGACTGAGGCACTAGCTCACCTCAAACAGCTGATCTAAGATGGTGTATGAGAGTACATCTCTAACCGAAAAAAAAAAAACCACCCCATTTTTCAGTCATTTAAATTGAATGGCATCTCTTGGTTATTTTTACTTTGGAAAGTAAAAGCAAACTAGTGTTTCCAACTGTATAGTTTATGATTACGTATAGCATACTCTTCTGTCCTAAGAAGTATTTTTCTTTCAAAACCAGATATACCTATAGTTAGGAACTGTAGCACTCTTAGTAACAGATAGGTTTCTGAAACATTATGTGCCACCATATTTCCATGTTTAAAATATACATGGATGCATCTTTGAAACTTCCAATGAAACAATTTTCCTTCTGAATAACGTATAAAAAAATCACAATCAATGTAAACATTGTAAAATGTACTACGTTCCTTTAAGTTTAAAATCCTTTCCTAAGGCTAGAAGTACAAATACAGAAAGAATTAGCCACAGCAAAATAAGACGTTCCATATTATCATACAAAAACAACAAAAGAAAATAATCTGGTTTAGGAAACAGTAAAAAGGCTGAGCAAAATACATGAAGAACTACTGGTCATAAAATACAGAACTCCTCTAAGCCCCAGATTCTGCTGCAGTATCAGAAAATCCCACATTTTGTGGTCAACGGTATGAGCAACAGATTCCAAAATACGTATGCGCAAGTTATGTCAGAGAAGAATTAGCAGCTACCTTCTTAGAGATGCTCAGTGTTTCCTCTGGCAGCAAGTAGAACTGGCTCACCACAGCGCTGTTGTTCTTAAAGATTCCGACATCATACCACTGCCGCTCTCTTGTTTTCACTGGTGCCATCTGTCTTTGTGGAGTTTTCTAGTATTTGAAGAACGTGTTATGTAGATTACCCATTTTTCAATGTAATGTAAAAAAAAAGATTCTAGCAACAATAAGAGACAACCCCCTTTTATACCAGTGTTACTTTCTTATACTTCAGATGAATACACATATATTATTAAAATGCTGTTCAAAACCAACCTGTCCTCATACATTGATTTAGACACAGTCCATAATTTAAAAAAACCAACCAAACAAAAACCCAACCCCAAACCAGCTGGACTGTCACCTCTGACATTCTAGTTTAACCAGGGAGGGGAAGAAGTTCAAAGCTGTAGAACTAGGTGTCTGTAGCAGCATGTAGTTGTGAGTTAATTTCACTCAGAGGACAAAGACATGGTCCACAACATGGTCCAACGTGAGTAGCTCTACCTGGGATTCAGCTACACTTCAGCCCTAAACATACTCTCTTTTAAGCCGCTGCTGAACTCGCTTGCAGCTGAGAACAGGGCCTCTGCTGTGGCATGGGGTGATGGTGTAGAAGGCATGGGAACTGTTCCTATCTGACCCAGAAAGACAAACCGTCTTTCCTGCTTGTCTCCAGGCACCAGGGAGGGTGCTTGCATGGTCAAGTGTGCCCAGCACAGACAGGTCGTGATCCTGCTGGCCTGGAAAAGGGACAGGCCTGGCAGCTGCTCCCGGCACAGGCACCCCAGTCCTTTAGTAGCAGCTAGTTCTTCCCATCCTTAGCTCCTCTCTTTTGGTGGCAAGTGGCACCTTGGTTTTGTGTATTAAGTTGTAAACAGGTGAAATAGGAAGCATTTACTTTTTCAGGCAGTATTTACAGCTTGCATAGCCAGTCCCCATCTCCTCTAGGGAAAAACATCAAGATGTCAGTTTAGTTACGTTTCAAACCTATAGATCAGTGGCTAACGACAGTCTGACCTAATACGTACTGCATTTTAAATTCAGTTGCTCATACAAAAAAACATTTTACATTTGCACATCATGCAGCAGAGAACATTCCACTGTACGAATCGATAACAATGATTCAACAGCTGAGACACATACTTGGATCTCCTCCCAACTACACAACTGCTACTTAGACTCAAATCAAATTCACACAATGCCATTAGTTTTACCACAGAAATGCTTACTCCTGTATTGTTAACTTCAAGCCCTATATATACATTGCTTTTTTTTCAGAGATGTAATCAAAAGCAGAAGAGCCCTTAGAGCTGATTGCCAGAACAATAAATACAGCAATTTGATCATACTTTTTCAGACTTACAGAGTGTGAATCATTTGTCTGTCCAGTATTGACCCTTGTTGAAGGCATGATACAAGCAGTTTCAGCAGCTAGAAACAAAAAGTTATATTTAAAAAGCTTAAGTGATATGGAAAATTTAACACAAAGTCCATAAAGTACAAAAGGTGACCTCAATAGCCATTTACAAGTCTTTCTTGCAAAAGTATGTCTCAGAATTCTTTTGCATGCAGTTCTATTCATAACACGAACAACTAATTTTGGCTTGTGTCATATTCACAGAACAACTGTAAGAGCCTGCCATTGAAGGCTGCTACAGATAATACACACAGAAGGCAGGACTCCTAAAACATGACAAAATTATGAAATCAATACAAAATATTTGTGAACAAATAATCTAAATACTGGATTGAGGCACATACTGATGACATTGTACAAATAGCCTAAGCATGAAATCTGAATTTGAATGCACTGTTTCTGACATCAATACAGTCTGCGTTCTGAACATGAGCAGTTAATCTTCAAACAATACTAACAAACGGGAAAAGAACATTTATTAAATTAGATGTGGAATATTAAAAAAATAAAGCACGTAAGCAACACAAGGGAATATTAATATTCTACACTTGTGTTTCTGGGTTTTGCTTGTAAAATAAATACAACACTGGTAAAAATTATACTACTCATACAGCATCAGTAGGAGAACACGGTTCTTTAGTTCACACTCAAAACAATAGCAAGCACAGCCTGGTGATATTAATGAAAAACAAACCTTTAAAAGCTACCAATATATTTAGTTTCTGCGTTGCTGCTTGTTTTAAATATTTTAAGCGAAGAGGTGAAGAGGTCACCGTATTTGACTAGCAGTGAGCTAGCCACATGAACTGGCCATATTTTTTAGAGGTCAATTTTTTAAAATCAAAATCATCTAAGGTTACTATTTGTAGTCTTTTGCTGACTAATAAATGGACAATCGCTGAATAAAAACAAATATGCTACGGGCACCAAACCCAGCTGCCACTGGTATTTAGAAAATGGGCCTCTGCATAAATAAAAATTTAAAGGACTTTTAACTTACAGGAAACAAGTGGTTTACAAACACAGAAAACAAATGTCCCGATTTTAAAAGATGTTCAAATCGTAGCAGAGATCATCCAGGCTGGCCAAGGTCCTCACTGCCCAAAGCCCTATCTCAATCTCAGGTACTAGTCAAGCTGGGAATCCCACCACACTAGAGGAACTCTGATGGCCTTAGATATATATGGCTCAAAATACAGTATGTGAAACACATTTCAAACCTTCAGATTTTGATTTGAATGTTGTTAGTGAAGTTTCATCTTTAACAACTGCCCCATTTGTACTTGATGATTCAGTTTTAACAGCCTGCTGGGTTACCATAGTTTGTGTGCTGGAGACAGTACTGGATACAGAAGCATCAGGATTTACAGTTCGTTTGTCCAAGTCATGTAATTCACCTACATTTGATGAAGTCTGAGGACCTTAAAAAAAAAAAAAAATATTAACCGGAATTCAATATTGATAACAACTAACAAATCTCACCTTTATCTAAGAGCTTTAGTTTCATATAAAACTGGAGTTTAGCTCAGACTTCGGTTAGAATACATCCTGTATTCATTCCTGTATGTCATAAATGGATATATCTAAACAGTTATATTAAAATAGTGATTTCACACTGTTTTCAAGCTTGCTGTTCTGTATCTGTTTGGTTACAGAAGAATTAATTTGGAAAAAAATCCTAATATAAAGTATCCACACAAATCAGTATGACAGATTTGTAACAATCAACCTAACATGAACCACTTGTGGAAGTCTGTTTCTCTCTTAGCGCTAAGATCTAAAATTTCCACACAATACTCAAATTACGCTGTGAAGAAAATGAAAATCCAACAACCTATAGAATTACATGGAAGTCAAATATAAACAGATCGGTTGATTGAGCCTGGATTCACCACACTGAACATTTCACTGAAGTGCCTTCAGTTATCTTGTATTTCCTCTACAGTCAGAGAGAAATATGCTCCTCTACACGCTGCCAAATTTTTATATTGGCTAATAGCTTTTCACTATTAACAGACTGAAGTCTTGTCAAAGAAAGCCTGGAGTTACTATCACCTTAAGGTTTTAAAATGAATCTGTCCCTCTCAGTCTGTTTTTTTTTTTAACATCAAAACCAAACTATTTATGTTTAAAGAAACACATTTGCCATTGTAATAATGAATATATTGAGAACTTCATGTTCCTTGCAACACTTCAAACAACTTGAGATTTCATTTTTCCTCATATCTTCTAAATATATGTATAGTAATAAGTAGCACAAGTCGTTTTTTTTTTAAAACTACAAAGGCCTCAAATAATTTTAAATGGCAAGACAGAAATAATCTTATTTTATGCTTACGAGACTGATTTTAACTCTCACTTTTAAATTATTTTTATTCTACAGTCATCTTACTTGAAGTACAAACAGGCAAAAGAGAAGGGGCATTTGATTCTTTGAATCCTGTAGCATCTGCATGGTTTTTCATAATCTGTGTAATCTTGTTTTCAGGTGCTGCAACCTTTTCTTTTCCTTCTACTTTTAATGAGTTGGATGAAAGGGAAACTTGGACCTAACCAAAACAACACATTTGTTAATGTTTAACTGCAAAGTTCAAAGATGTCAGTTGCAAACATGGCATGAAAATGCTTGCTCAAAAACAACAAACAAAAGTCCTCCAGCAAATCCCCCTAGCACTTTAGATTAAAACAAGAAACCAACCTCACAATCCACCTTATCTTAGCCGTTATAGAACAAAGACTCAACTCTAAGTTGACTTGGAGCGTCCCTGACATACACTCAATTTTACCTGAGAGTGAGCTCACATTCTTTTGTTATTACGTGGAAGTTCATTGATGCAGACGTTTAGTCTACTGGGGGGGGACTTGAGGGAATGGGGAAAATTGCAATTAAAGATGCTTTCAGCCTTTGCTTTCCTAGCACGTACCTAAGATATTTCTACTGTTAGTAAAATTTATAGTACTTCTACGTGTGTTTTCTACAAGGATACATTATGGATCAAAATGTGATCCTTTAGCTAGTCTGTCCTCCTTCTTTCTTTTAATTTGGCAAAACAGTGGAAGATGTACAAATGCACAACCAGAATAGATAATAAGTGGGTTTATCTTGTAGTAGGAACCTACAACTAAGCAGACTAGCATAAAAATACTAACAAAAGAATATGCATTATCCTTTTTGCCTCCCACATTAATTTCACTAACATTTTGAGGATGAATAGTATTTCTACTGGTATCAGGCTCCCAGTTAGCATTCTGAATGCCAACACAGCTGCAGCTTCTTTCCTGGGCTACCAGGAAGAGGTCTTTAAAGACTATCTGTAAGTCATGATAGTAAAGGATGTAAGAAAACAGACACAATTGCTTCAGCGGTGTCCTTTTTTTTTGTTATGTTTTTTCTCTAAGGCCTAAAAAGTATGCAGGGACTTTAAAACTACCTTGGTGTATCTCTCACTTTCCACACTACTTTGCCACTTAGGCATTTTTCAGTTTAAACTTACATTATTAGGAATGACATTATTTGTTTGGCTGGGATGATCCACCTTCATTTCTGGATACGGGACACTAGGCAATGATTGTGTACTCTGATGTACAGAAGAGCCACCTTTCAGGTAAACAAAAGCAAAGTCCAATCAGTTACATAAAACTTAATACTATGTTGGTTGGAATCTCTTCCAGCAAGCAAGAGGGAGACCCAAGGTTGCCTGAAGGAAGACTTAGTTGTAAGACTGAAATGAAACTGCATGGCTAAACAGACAAAATCTCTTCCTCACTGTTTCCTTTCTCAAGCATGAGTATCTTGAGATTCAGAGAGTTGGCCAAAACTGACAGAGACAAGTTAAAGCTGAGTATTCAATATTTTCAATGCACACATTTTGGGAAGAACCAAAGAAATAGGGTGCCTCTCTCTCTCTCAAGATGATTTAAAAAAGAAATCATATTAATTACTTATGCAATCCTCTACTCTACCTTTCCACATACATTAGCGTAATGTGATCTGACTACTACCTTGTGAACTTAGCACTGATGTCTCAGGAACTCCAGTACCAGGTATTCCAGCCACTGATGGCACTGGTGAGTCAGCATGTAATTGAAGAAGATATCCTTCAACTGTAGGAACTTCATCCCATTTCACTTGAAAAGAGTTGGTTGTAGCTCTAATCAGCTGTACCTGTGATGGTGCTGGAGGTTTCTCTACAAGAAACCAATAAAACACAGATGGCATGTCTGAAATCACCCTCCTTTATCAGTTTTTGAATTACCTATATAATGCAAGCAAAATCAATAGCTCCTTTTTCACTTAGGTACAATATACACCAGATTCAACAAGAAACAGTTGCCAAAGGTGACAAGTCAGAGAATTATAAAGTGCCATTCTAGAATGTTCAAAAATGCTGAAGTTTTAACGCTTTATTCTTTAATGGCTCTTCTGCTGCCAGTAAGTCTTTGGGTTGTATATACATCATTACAGGGACTACAGAGACAAGAGATCCTTGTTCTGTCCTAAAAAGTTGCATGCAGCTCTTTGGCTCCTAAAGCTTTATGTATTCCTGGAAAGGATTCACAGAAGACTGTGCTTTCTTTTTGCTTGCACTCTTTACTAAAGTGAGCTCTCTGTCAAACTTCTTCTGCAGAGGCTGAAGCCTAGGCATGACTCAGTGCCAAAGACCCGCTCTTCTCACTTGCCTTGATGTCTGACTAGGCTACGCTCTCAGGCACATCTCTCCCCTGCTACTCTTTTTTCATTTTCTGACTTTCCTGAGTAAAAAAAACCAACAACAAAAACAAACAGAAAACAAACAAGCCAAACCAACCAAACAAAAAACACAAACAAACTAAAAAACCACAGCTCCTAAATGTTTCACAATCTCCAGTCACCATTCTCGTGCTTCCACGTGAGCAGGCAACAACTCCCTCCCAAAAGCACTATTCTAGTTCCCTTTCTCCCAATACCACCTCAGTGTCCTGTCATCAAGTCAGCTACTAACTAGTGGTTAGTGCTCCAGAATTTCCTTCAGCCCCAGGAACAATTTTGTCCTTTCTCAGATTCGACAGTATCTTTTTGCAGTCCACATGATGAGGAAGCAGCAGCAGCAATGATCTCAAGAGAAGGAGGAGTTTTGTGAAAAAGAGTAAGTAGCAGCAGAAAAGACCACTAGGAAGAGAGATCAGGAACCTTGAATTTAGGTAGAACACTCTTTAGCACCTTGTATCTACTGACTATGGCATGTAAGGCAAAATCTAGCCAAAAAATTCTTTCAGAGGCTTTAAAAAAGCCTTCCTAACTTTTTCAGTTTAAGTTATAGCTGTAGCCTTCCAACAATCAACAGTGAAGCAACATTTATGTAAATCAGTTTTAAAATTTAAATAATCTTTGAGTTTGCTACAGCTTCAGATGTTCTGATGACCAGTGATGCCAGCTTCCCATATGTTAATAAAATATGGAACACAGTACACGTCTCTTGCGTATTTTTGACTCACCAGTATCAAGGTACCAAAGATCTTTGCAGCAAACTTGATTGTTCCAAGCTTTTCTGTAACCATCTCTACCACTCCAGATATATAGACGAGTGCCAACTGCTACTGCACAGTGTCCTGCTCTTGGCCCTGGTAATGAGTTACTTTTGTCCTCCTGGCAGTCTGAGATCAGACCTATCCATTCTGTGGTATCTAGTAAATGAAACTCAAAAAATTCAGTTTCTAGATTTTTCCAAAACAAGCAATACAGATGTTAATACACTTAACAGCTCAGAGGAAAATGAAAATAAACCACCTCTGTTTTTACTGACAATTGCATTTAAATTTGCACTATGACAAAGAACAGGTCACTTTCCAATTAGTTTGCAAGATGTAATCAATTAATACAGGATGAATTTTCTGACCTCTGGTTGTCTCTCTCAGGCAAGTACAAGATCAGAAGTTCAGAATTCAGGGATAGTACTACAACATTTAGAAAAACTCAATTCAGGATCTGCCTCTTGTGCTCTTCTATAAATGAGAAAGGAGTATTTATATTACTTGGTATTAAAGTTGTATTAACAAAGATTTCCATCAGCAAACCTGCTGAATGTTCAATGAAAACTAATAATCATCATCATCAAACTTCTTAAGAAATATATAAATACCTGACATCTTCTTTAGTCAGCTAGGATTACAACCACATACCCTAAAAATTTTCTCAGGTTCTTCAAAATATTTACTCTACTCTTTTAAGAAAGTATTAATTCAAAATGCCCACTCCCAGAAAGGCAGAAACACTAACCCAAATTAAGGTAAGAGAATGAACCGGTACATTTCCATTCACCATCATGAGCAGAAATTTCACCTCCTGCTGACTGGGGAACCCATCCACCAAAAACATACATTCTGAAATACAAGAAAAGAAGGAAGAGGGAAAAAGAAAAGAAAAGCCAATTAACATCCAGATCTGCTGCATGTGCTCTCTCAAACCAGGACAAACCAGAAAATTTCCAGTGCTTTACAGTTCTGGTTTACAGCAGATTTTATTTGTGTTTATGCTCCTTAGAAAGTATTGTTGGAGACATCTACCTTCTGAAATTTTCTGAGTTATTTAACTGATTAAAAATAACCAACCAAACACAAAAAACCCCAAACTACATAAACAACTTTCCAGAAACAGAAGTTAGTACTGTATCTTTTTACAAACAATCAAACCGCTAATACTCTCCAAAAATCACACATTTACACAGAATTCCTACAACCCTTTACTGCAGAGCTCTCAATAAACCACTCTAGAATGCCAGAGTCTAAGTCAGACATAAAAATTTTAAAACATAGTGCAGGCTACAAAATACTAAAATTTTAAATAAATAATAAAAAGCTAAGCTGTTGGATCATAAGATACAAATCTTTCACACTTCTCTCCTTTGCCTCTTTTTCCTCATGCCAGCTTATAAACAGATATAAAACGGACTGAAAGCCACATTTAAAAATCCATTTAATCAATGCTATCTGCCAAAACAAACCATATTGTCAAGAAGCAAAGTAATGAGGAACAGACTACAGAAAAACTGTCCCACAAAAACGTGGCATGGTTTTGCCCAGAACTAGTTCTACTCTGTGGGCAGTTTCTTTGCATAGCTAGTTCACCGTGTCACACACACAGAGGCACTCAAGTTGGCTCCTGTCAGAGCCAGCTCAGCTGAGGCTGCCCCAAAAGGCACCAAGGTGCATTAAGAAGCCTGGAAAGCTGCTTGTGGGTTGGGCAAATAGTCCTGCTGGCTGGAAACAGTGACAGTTTGATACCCTTAAATTAACAATGGTACTTTTAAATTCCCACTGTGGTAGGGTAATAGAAGCAGAAAAGTATTCTACAGGGCTGATGGTTTACACTGAGCAGTAGTGGATAAGCATCATCATTCTCCTACTAGGTGTACCTTTCTAGAGTTGAGCTTTTAACAACAGACATACTTGTTTCCTATTACATTGGCTGTATGGAGACTGCGAGGAAGTGGTACTGTCCCTTTAGTTTCTGGTCTTGACCAGGTCATGGTTTCTAAAAGAAAAAGAATAAAAATCCTCAAAAACTTTGTTACTGTATATTTCACTACCTGGATTTTAGGAGAAAACATACCTCTTAATATTCAATAACAAAAAATTTTGCCTTTTTAAGGTGGCCACTTTAAGAAAGAAGCATTTAAACAATAACAAGCAAAACATAACAAGCATTTAGAGCTTCTTCTAAAATTCAAAGGAAATATTGGCAAACTAATTGCTTATTATTTTATCAAAAAGATATATAATGTTTCCATTATGGTTGTTCACCTTGGTTATCACAGTGACAGTGTTCAAGGCACTCTAAGGAAACAATCTCATAGTGTAATCAAAATCAGTATGGATAATATATGTAAACAATGCTGTACCTGTTTCATTCCAAAAATTACAAAAGGTTAACACTACGGTGTAAGTCCCGATAAAATTTGCACCACGCTGTGCCATTAATCATTATACACTATAATTTTTCCTCCTAGCCAGTAAGGCCCCTGCACTGACTTCTACTGGCAAATCAGCTCACCTATGTCAAGTTCCCAGAGATCGTTAAGACGACAGCCACACATCCCTCCAAAAATATACATCTTTGGATTTCCCAAATCTTTTCTGCAGTATATGATGGCTGTGTGAGATTCTCGGGGAGACGGCAAGATCCCTTTGGTCACAGGAATACTCCAGCCAACAACGCCAGAACTGTGTTGCAGCTCCAGTTCATAGAAATCATTTAAATATCTAGAGTACAATTGTAAAAAAAAAAAAAAAAAATTCACTTACAAGCAAGATTACAAGTGAGCTTTAAACCCTGGCCACTTTCAAGTATTACAGAATTCTGTCTCTGGAAAGCATAGAATTTTAAAATATCAAAACATTTAACGGCATTGTGGACAGTACCAAAACCGAATGGATTTAAAACAAAAAACCAAACTACTATAACTTGCTGGCTCTAAGGAAACGTGTTCATATCATACTTGATGCATACTTGATGATATGAGAGACACATCAACATTGGTAAACAAAATTCTTAGCTGAAATTACTATATATGGACAAATTTGGAATAAACTGCAAAGTTGTGAGAAACACCCGATGACGTGGGACATTAAAGATGAACTTCTGCAACTCTAAGGCAACAAAAGTGAGAAGAAATTGTTTCTTTTCTGAAATCTTTGGGCCGGCCAAGAGACAATTAGCCATTTGTTGCTGAATCTATCAACAAGTTATTTTTAGATAATGGTCTTTGAATCCTGGCATTCACACCAGATACCTCTTGTTCCCTGACCTTAAAATTGCCGCTTTATAGCTCAGTGGATATAAGTGTTTTGAACCGCAGATGAACGTGGATGTAAAAATTCAGCTTTATAGCACTGTTTGTCGATAATAAAGGCAACTTCAGCTGCTACTGTAAAAAAATTCGAGATGAATTCATAACTGTTTTCCACACCATTATAAAGGGAACTTCCATTGTGAATTCCCTGATGACTCATGAGAGTTTGCTGATTTAAGTAATTCTAACAAACAAGCCATTCTTAAAAACATCACCCAAATTACTAGGAAAAGTACTGAAGACTACTCAGGTTTCTCTCCAAGACTGTCAGAGCTGTCAATCAGTGTTACATACTGCGGGATTAGCGGAAGAAATATTTAAGCTTCTTTGCATGTCATCCCTCCAATGCACAAATAATCCAAACGTGAGTACTTGGTGCACAGGACAGCCTCCCTAGAATGTTCCTCTTCAAAGCTGTCGTATCTAGTAATTTATTTTTAAAGACACTGAATCCAAACCAAATCAGCATACCTGGGAACGTTATTATTTGAATCCTCACTTTCATTTGCCAGGCCACCAAATAAATAGCACTTGTTACCATATAATGAAAAGCTGTGGCCAAGTCGAGGACAAGGTGGTGATCCAGTGGAAGGAGCTTGAGGTTTTACTTTTTTCCAGAGCCATCGACTTGCCTTACAGACAAGAAAAAAATATTCAGAGATATCTTTACAGTCGTTCACAGTCACTAGAATTCAGATAGTATTAACACTTGTATATTTACTGATTTATTTTTAAGGGCACGCTGGGCTTCTCTTAGGATATATGTTAAAAGGGACGTGTAAAAGCTAACCTTCATAAAACATTAAATACTTTATAATTTACACAGACTAGATGGAAGTCTGTTTTTCAAACTTATTTAGATTTTCTCCATCTTCAGAATCTGTTTAAAGACTGGAGCAGGGCAAAGCTCACCTAACGTTCCTCTGCAATTGGTAATATAAAATGTATTTGTTCATAAACGCAGAAAGTAGTCCTCAAAACTGAAACATCTTCATATATTTCCTACCTGCAATTCATATAAATCATTACTGTATCTTCCATATTCAACCATTCCTCCAAAGACTAGTATTCTGGTACCGTCACAAACAAATCCATGTGCTGCACAGCCTGGAGGAATATCTCCCCTTACAGCGGGAAGGAACCACTGATTTGTAACTATAATAGAGGAAAAGAAAAAAAAAAATATTTCAAACACCAAGAAGGAATTGTATTTTTAAACACCATTCCTAAAGAATTACCTTTTACCTGTAGATAACTGTGATGAGGCTGATCGTTGAACACTAAGTTTTAATCAAATTAAAACTTTTTTTTTAACAAAAAGCAAAGCAAACACTTCTACCAAACCAATGTAACTCAATATACGAATGAGCACATGAGGTCACTGCAATTAAGTCAGTTACCAAGGGTCACCCAGAAATTTAATAACTTGCCAAAAAAAGAGGCTTAATGAGGAACGTAAGTGTAGTTTCACACAAAAAGAGATAACTATGCTAACTCAGAGAGAGCTAGACCTAGAAACAGAATTATCAGAGCTAGAGCAGCATGGCAGTGTGCCTGGACTTAACAGCCCTATTGAAAAACTAATTACAGTGTTCTCGGAGCAATGTTAATGTCCACAGAGCACTGCACTGATACATGGGAGAGGAGATGCACAGAGGCAAGAACGAGCCTGAGACTGCCTGATCTGGCAGCAGCATATTTGTCTTCAAATTGTTCTGGAACGAACGAAAGAATTACAGGAGATATTGTCTCCTTTTTCCTAAGCGATTTTCAGAAGCACAAAGAGAAAAAGTGTGAAATTAGAAGCTTCCAGTGAACGTTGCTGCAGGGCATTAAGATGCCCTCACTGTGTGCAAGCTCATCGGAAGTCACCACACTCATAGCAAGAGCAATGGATGTCAGTTCAAACCCAGACAGACCAGGTCACAACCCTGCTTCTTAGCCCCCAGAAGAAAAAAAGGTCAGCTGGGGTCAAACACTTGTCTGGGAACTGAAACAACCGAGTTGTGATCCTTTTTGTCAGTGCTGCAAAGGGGAAACACCTTCAGCAGAGAGTCTGTGCAGAAAAGACTCACTCAAACGGCACCCATCAGAACCCCTGTCCTGACAGATAGTGTAAGTGTACCATCTAAAAGCTTTCTTTAGATTACTTGTCAAAACAGAACAGTTAAGAGATTTTTTTCTTTCTCACTCCAAAAAGGTGATTGAGTACAACAGATATTTAAGCTACCATGGAAAACTTTGCTTGGAAGAACTTTAACAGTAAGCATTTTCCTCTTAATAAACTACCTCCAAAACACGTTTGTGCTCCCAGGCTTTATCTCAAAACCAGCAGAAATACCATCACTTTTTTTGTTTTTTTTTTTTCCCGGGGGGGG
>NW_010409165.1:26404-26765 GCF_000710305.1 Buceros rhinoceros silvestris
GTGAGCGGGGGGTGGGGGGGGGGGAGGCGGGAAGGTGAGGCATGATAAAATCCATTTTTGAATGATTCTTAAAAGTTGGCAAATTAAAGGCTACTTAAGAGGCTAGTTACTTTCGCGGTTCTGAAACCTCGCACAAGCAGCCAACACCAGCTGACTGAGAAGCACGGAGCAGTCAACCAACTCTCCTCTCTCAGCCCAAGCTCTAAAATTACACAAAAGTTTTCCAGCATCATACAGCATCCCGTAGAGTAACTAATTTCCCACGAATAAAATCGGTCTTGAGCAGCTTCCTGTCTGGAAAAGCTCCCAATGCCAACACGTTCCCTTTTCTAACCATTTCGGCGTGTTCAGCACTCGTGAG
>NW_010409166.1:0-201 GCF_000710305.1 Buceros rhinoceros silvestris
CACGGTCAGGGCCTGCAACCACCTTGGGGAGCCCGGCCACCTGCCCCCTGCCCATGGCTCACCCGGAACCCAGCGATGTCATCCCCCTCCAGCGGCACCAGCAACGCCTCGGGGATGCTGTCCAGCAGCTCACGGTAGTGCCGCTGCAGGTACCGCACTGCAACCGCCTCCGCTGGCACCCCCCTCTCGTCCTGCACCAAC
>NW_010409166.1:533-928 GCF_000710305.1 Buceros rhinoceros silvestris
CACTGACAGAGGTTCTGCCGGCACCAACGCCTTGCCCTGCACCGAAACTGGCTCCCAGTGCTGTCGCTGGTCCCGCTCCGTGGCCGCATCCCCACCGGGGAGGGCAGCTGGGCTCAACGGCAACGGCTCAGCCGGCTCTGGGCAGGCGTCTGGCACGGGGTCAGTGTTGGGCAGCGGTGCCGTGTCTGGTGCGGGGGTCTCCTCCGGTGACTCCAGGAAGGGGTAGTGGGGTTCGACAGTCAGCACTGTGTCCCGCAGCTGGTGGGGCCTCTGCAGAACCCGCTCCGCAGCTGCGGGGGGACAGGATGGGCAACCGTTGGCACTGGCATCCCTGGCACTGGCACCCCAGCCCAGTGCTCCCAGTGGGGACTGGGATCCCTCCGCACACCCCAGCC
>NW_010409167.1:0-15517 GCF_000710305.1 Buceros rhinoceros silvestris
TATTTATTTATTTATTTATTTTTGTCTCAGAGAGACTACTAGGAATTGTGGAAAGCAACTACTTCCTGCAAATCCCAGCAAGATGGTTGGATTAGTGCAAAGGTAGCCTCAGGAATTTTGAAGATTGGAAGGGTTGGAATCTATTTCTTTTTTCATGGTGAGGAGTACTAAGGATATCACAGAGAAAATGCTTCTTGGTGACTTTTGAAGGGTTTTTTGGTGGATTGGGGTATTTTGGGGAGGCGTGTGTCTAGAATAGGGTGGATATTAAGAGGGAACATATGGTTAAAATTGATGTGTAAAGTAATTTTTTTTTCATCCTGTCCCACAATTTTACAATACAGCTCTATAAAGAATTTTTGATTTGAATACATGAATATTCTGTTTACGCAGTCAAAAAAAAAAGTGGTATTTGCCATTTTCCACACACATTGTAAGCGTATGAATGGAAACAAGAATGTTTCTGTTTAATCACGAAATTACACTGTGGTTTTTGAGGTCAGAAAGCAGCTGACCACAGAGCTACAGGGACATGCACTCCCCTCACATAAGGCAAATGGTTCTTGTCTAAATAAATTTCTACCATTATATCCTCTTTAACTTAAAGGTGTGCTATATACTATAGAGTATAAAGCACATTTGTAGAAATCTCATCTTTTCATCCTCACATTTTTAACAGACTTATGTAAAATAGTTTGCTGTACTAATAGTAACCAAACTGTCTTTAAACAGAACACAAAATTTTAGTGAAAAGACTTGGTTCACCAATTTTTGATACTGAAATACACAGACTAAAATTATTTTTTAAAGTATGCTTAGAAACCCTGAGAATATATTTGGGGAAAAATACAATTTCTTCTGTAAAAAATCCAAAATTCTATGAATCATGTCAGTTGCCGACTCACAGCTTTGAGAGGAAGACTTTGCATTCATTTATTAACATTTTTAGTTTTGAACTACCAAACAGTAGACTAGGATTTCTGAATAAGCTTAAGAGGCAGAAGAAAACTATGACAGAATTAGGTGGTAAATAGTTTTCTCTGCTATGTTTTCTTTATCATTTGACATACTTCACAATCCTAAATGTCCGGAGTAGGTCTCTAGTTGGAGATCTACCTTTCGTTCTCCAGCTCACCAGTGAGTAGCCTCTCCACCTCACTGGCCTGCCACCTCACATGACCCTTAGGCCATGAATGACACTGCAGCTCACTGCCTGAACTTGGGAATTGAACAGGTGCATGCACCCTTCTATCATGAAAGCCGCTTGCACAGAGACAGCTTTGCCACTGCCTCAGCTTGCAGATCTTAATGCCCATCTGATTAGTCTAGTGGTATCCCACTTCTAACGTCATTTATGCTTGTGATTTAATACCAACTTGACTCTGCAGAGATTAAATGGACTTGGATACCAAAGTACATTTGGTTACAGATGTGTTCAATATTAAGAAGTGATATGATCTCCCTGTTCCACGGACAAGATAATGTAGCCCTTTAAAAAGGTCAAGTGGACCAGTGCTGGGGCCCTGGCTGTGCTGTGTGTGATCCTGGGACTAGACCCAGGCTTATTGCTATCTGCAACTACCACACGGGAAAGCATGGAGAAGACAGTGCCGAAACTCTTCTCCAGTGTGCAGAGTAGAAAGTAGAGAAGAAAAAGAGGGGTTTGTAGGTATCAAACAGAAGGCAAAAAAGACAGAACTCCACCAGGAAATGTAAGTAGAGAGGATGAAGCCAGGAAAAAACTCTAAAAAGCTATCAAAAGATCACAGCTTTTTTTTCCACCCCAGTGTTTGCAAATCCAGTCTGTAAGGGCTGCTTGCTTTCTCTTTTAGAGGAGTTACATGTTCGCATTTAAATGATCTGCAATGGAGTGCAGTGCTTTCATTTTTCAGATGATTTGTCTTTATTGTTGTCTTGAACTCATGCATATTAACTGAACAGTATGCTTTTGAAAGAAGTAACAAAATCCCCCACAAAAGCCAAGCATTGCCATGGTTATCTGAAAATAGGTTCATAAAGAAAAAGACTTAAGGACTTGTCTCAGCTTTTGTATGATTATAGCCTCAAGCAACAAATGTAATGGGTTGGGTAATTTAAAGTAAACCTAAATGACTTATATAATTTTTTTTTAAATTATGTCATTAAAATTATAGTAAATCAATTTCAAAAATTAAGAATCCAAAAGCTTGATACAAAAAATACACTGAGTTTCATATTGAAAAGCAGGAAAAGAGGTAATGAACTGTCTTATTTTGTTACCAACTTTAATAAATAAATAAATTGCTGGATTAAGGTTTTAATTAAACTTATTACAAGAAATAAAACCCCAATGGTATAAAATAGCCTTAATTTATTTTAAATTACAATTTCTGGATGTAATGCTGCATCCAAAGAGTAATATGATCCAGGCTCCTCATAGGCATTACATTTTCCTGGCTAGGAAAAAACAAAATGGATCAGTACAGGTAGTGTATATGTTTTAGAAATAATTCAGTGAAAAGATTAGAAATAAGAAAAAGCTCTCAGAAATATTGAAACTTCTAATGGAGTTATTCTTTTTTTTTTTTTTCCTCAGGGGGGCATTGAGATTAAATTCTCTGTATTAATCTCGGTTTTGGGATGTAGCATGCTCGGATATAGTAGGGTGTTACTCAGAACTGATATTCATAACATACTTTTAGTTTCATGATGAGTAATGGTATCTTTCCCAGGTGGCGTGTAAGATGTATCTCCGAGAAATGTGTTTGGATCTGTGGGAGTAAATGTAAACTTCAGTTGTCCCTACATGAAGCTACCATGAGCCCTGTATGTGACAACTGTCACATATGTGTGCATAAGCCCAATATAAGACCTTAAAACAGTGTGGGTATATGGCTAAAAACAATACTTCAAGCTAATCTGGAGACTTGGAGGATGATATGAACTTCAGGTCTTACTACACTGCATGGTCACTTTTGAGCAAGATTTTCTACAGGTGTCTGCAGACTGAATGCCAAAACTGTATTTTCTTTGTTCTTGCCTCATTCTTCACAGGTTTTCAAAAATGTATGTCGAATACATTTTTGTAGCATACCATAGGAGTAGCCTTTATTAGTTGGTGGCAGGTGTTTTGTCTCCTGGCTTTTAACAGTCTTCCACAGATTCAAACAACAGCAAAAGAAGAATAGATGATACCTTCTTTTTCAGTCAGGTGCCTGCTATGAGGAAGTTGTCATTGACAGAGAAAGGAATAATAATTGCAAGATTCATGAAGACTCATTGAAAGGTATAATGTTTTGAATGAGAAATCCATTATCTGTGTAGTGCTTACCTCTTTTGTCAAATAGCTCTCTTATACAGACTTATGAATGGCATAATTAAATTGTGGAAAAGTACGTTGTGAAGGTAAAGAATATGGTAGGTTTTGAGAACTGTTGGATGAATTAATGGTACCTATGGTTATTAAATATCCTCTGTAAAAGAAAGTGGAGAAAACCAAATAGTTAATGAAGGATTGGTTTTCAGCCTCCCTGTTAACTACAGGCAGAAACAGGAAAGGTAACTTTCAGTGAATTCAGGTTTGATTTTGGCTCATGCTTAAGATGTGTGATCATGCGTTCCCTTTAATCACAGGCAACTGACTGAAGAAAGTTTCCGTGCATGTCTACTGCTGAGAGCAATGGTTTCAACTGATCTTACTGCCATTAGTAATATGCTAAGGGGCTCACACCTACCACCTCCCTCCATATTGCTGGTCAGTCTTCTAAAGGTTGTACTTTATTTTTATTTGGTCTCATAGTCAGGCCCAGATTTATTATGAAAAGGCTGGGAATAACTTCTGATCTTTAGGGAAAAACATTAATATCTGCTTTCTTTTGCCTTTATTCTTTTAGTCTGTTATCTCAGGGCAAAGAATTTCAAACTTGTTTAAAAATACAGAGGTTTTATTTTTTTTAGGCTTTTCTAAAGATAAAATGATGGTTCTGATTTCACTATTGTTGATCTAAAACTTGAATAATGTAAAATACTTCAGCCCTTTTGTAACAACAAAATATGGGTGTATGCAGTGAACAGAATAACAAGACTTATACATTGAATCATCCTCAGGGAATAGCTGTTAGCGTAAGGACACTATAATGATCGTTTTGTGTAAATAAAAACTAATGGCATGGCTCTGTGTTCTGCAGTGAGGGTTTATTCAGCTCTCAGCAAGCCAGCTGCATGGAGTCAGAGCAAGAGCTCCTCCAGAGAGCCCAAAGGGAAGAAAAAAGCAGCAACCTCTCAGTGAACAAGAGCGTCCTATGGTTAAAGTGTATATGAATTCTATTATCACATATCTTTTCCTTTTAAAAATCCAGATTGAACATAGAAATAAAATAAATGTGAATTTATACATCTGGGCTCTGGGAAGTTTTCTAAAGATTTAAACCTCCAGGTTTACCTCATGATAGAAAAAACATGGACTGTCCTTTTTGATGGTAATGCCACAGGAAACAAAGCCAAGCAGAGAACCAATACAAATTCACAGTTGGAGTCTTGTTCAATGTTATGTGTTATTTTCTTAGCTCTGAGAGTTGGAGGGTATGGAAATAAAGGCTTTCTACGGAACAGCCCATATGGTGAATTTATAATGTGTGATTAGGATAAAACGTGAATTACTGTGACTAGTCCATGAGTGTACATTTCAGTGATTTTAATTAGAGATGAGAATATTTTCATACCCTCGGATGCCTGTCACGATTTTGGTTTGATGTGCTAAAAATTCATGTTCTATTTCTAGCAAAGTGCAGATATTAAGGAAACTGGACTTAGCAATGCAAGTCTTCAATCTGCTGTAAATGTTTTTACATTAGCACTACCAGAGCCATTGCTCTTTTGATAAGCTCTTGAAGTGACACAAGTACAGTCATAGTCTTTGATTAATATATGAAATCACTCCTGCAAATTCAGAACTAATTCTTTCAGGTTCATTATATATGTTTTTCTGATGCACTTAGGCATTATCTGCAGACATGCTGCGAAACAACTCAGGGATCTTCACCATTAACTGACTAGATTAGATGCCTGCTGGAGCCTTCCATAGCATCTGGTCTACAGCCTGAGTTTCTCTTTTTATGAAAAAAAAAGGACAGAGGGTAGTTTGCACTCAGTTCTAATAACACTGTGGAGCTGGGAAGTGGCTGGATTTTGAATTGAAAATTGCACCTGCAATTTTTAAACAAGTTTTGGACAATGTCATCTGAAGATGGGCTTTGTGTTGTGAATAATATTGTTTAAGGAGAGTTATTCAAGCTGGCCCAGCAGAAATAATAATGAGATAAATACTGGTAAGGTGAAACAGACAGCTTCTACATATTTTCACCAATATACAAAGAGAGCTTACATATGGAGTAATATCCAGCAAGTGTGAGTCGCTGTAGGAAAGTTCATTAAGAAGTTTTGATGGGTTAAGATTGCACCGGCAGGGGGGTTGAGCCTTTGTTCTTCCCCTTCTCCTTTTCCCCAGAGCGAGGGAAAGTTTTCTTGTGGCTTTTGGGAAGAGAAACACCAACCGTTTTGTTTCACTGATTGGGAGTCGAGACATTCAGACATGCCTCCAGAAATGAGCACATAAAAGCAGAGTTTGAGACATTCCCCTGAGGGGCGAACTGTGGCACTTTTGATTCTCTTCGCCCCAGGATTGTGAAACTTTTCACCAGAGAAAGAAAACAATCCGCAGTTATCTGTATGCCCCTAGAGCAGTAAAAAGCTTCCTTCTGCAAAGCAGGTAGACCTTTCCACTCTGCCGATTACTGGCGGGGGTGTCTTTTGGACTGAGTTTAACCCAATAAGGGGTAAAAAACTGGCTATAAGCCTCCACATCCTGCGTCGAAGGGACAGAAACCACTGGCAAGGGGAAAAGCGACAAGGATTCTAAAGGCTCAGCTCGGAGCTCCTGCATGCAATGCAGGAAACCCACAAGCATTCCCTGAAAGTCCAGTCCGTATCCTGCTCCGCAGATGGGGAGAGCCAGAAGCCTCGGAATTTTGCCCCAGGTAAACTCAAGTCTTCTCCCAGCTACCCCAGAGGAAGAAGGACTGCGGTACTGCACGAAGGCTTGCTCCAGGAGAAGTTTTTCTCGAACTGAAAACTTTGCAAGGTGACAAACAAAGACTCCTTTACTCTTTGCCCCACCCACACCCCCTCACCCACAACCCCACCTCTCAGCGGTGTGAGCGCATGGCAGGTTCTTTGTAAATGGGAGATGTGGGTCAAAATGGGAGACTGTATTGTACTTGTATATTTATGTATACATGCCTGTTTATATATTTATCAATCTTTCGCTTTCGCCCTCTCTCTCTTGTCCTATTTGTATTTGAATTATTGATTTATGGTTTTAATTGCATTCACTATTAAAACGCTTCTGTTTCTCACCCCCCTTAAGTAAGATGTGTATTGCATCCTTTTTCCTTTGCCCAAACAAAGTCTAGAACAAGTTCTAACAAGCTACTAAACTCTCTTTTGTGTAGGTTTTGGTGGGGCTACATTCCCTCCAGACCTGCGTAGTCCGAAACCTTTTCGGATATAACAGCCTCATAGTTTTAACCATGGACAGAAGTCTCTGGAAAATTGTAGACATGGAGAGGCTCAAAACATCAGCCTTACTACTAATGTACCTTGTAGCCAAAAAAAAAAAAAAAAAAATTTGCTTGCAGTGGGATATAAACACTTTCCCTTGTCATGTTGCTGTACCGACCAGATTTTAAGTAATGTATAGTCTGTGACTCATAATAAAGTCATAGTCAGTTGTAAATGTGCAGCAATTTTTCAATGAGCTCTTGATCATTTGTCACAGATGATGCATTTTCTAATGTACTTAGTGTGGGTAAAAAGGATTGTAAATTAATACATCGCAAAGTAAATCTTGACATACTACACAAGAGCAATAAGAAGTCAAGATGTTTGTACAAGATGGATACTAACAACGTGTTCCCAGCACGTATGCTTAACCCTGAAATAAAACTATAAAGGAATCTACATGCATACTGATCGTTAGAGCTTTGTCTTCTATTTTTATGCTTCTTGTTTTGTTCTTTTTTTTTTAACTTTTTTTCCTCTGACAGCTCTTGGTATCATGAATTAAATATATGTAAAAACCAATCACCTTGTTCTGTTTCTGACAAAACCGCAGTCTCCATCCAATACAATAAATGCATTTGCAAAGAAAACAAAATCAGGCAACTTTCATCTTACTGATTACTTTCTTATGCATGTGTCCCTGTATCCACTGTTCTGGAGTAGATATGTTCTGAAGACCTGTGGAAACAGAGAAAAAAAAATTGGTTGTAAGGAACCCCTGGAGTTCTTCCAGCTTAACTTCCTGTTTAAACTTTGAAGTTTTGAGGCTTTGTCTCACTTGTCTCTAATCATGCCTATCTACTAACCAGAAATGAAAATTAGGAGGGTCAAGACAGGACTATTTTCTGCATTTAATTACAAATGTTATAAAATATATTCTAATCATTCTTTCAACATGCTCCCTACACAGGGGTCAACACTCTCTGGAAAAGGTAGGAAGCCCTGCCAGTCTCTCCAAAGATCTTTATTTTATCACTTCTACTCATACATGATCTGGATTGTTCTCCTGCTCATACTACATGAGGATTGCTGTCACTTACAGAATCAGCAGACTTAGAAAATATTTTGGGTATACTTCCGAGTTAGTTCCTTCAGAAACCGGGCAAAACAATCCTCCTCTAACAATGAATAGGTATTCTGATCTAACACATATACAAATCACAGACAGAAGCACAACCTGTCACCTGTGACGTGACTTTATAAACAGCTACAGGGTATGTCAATTTGACCTCCCATCTATTAGAAATACATTGTGTTATGGCTAAGAGATTGTTGATTATATTTTCCACATCCCCATAGGAAAGGCTGAGGTCCAATGCTTCTTTCTGGGTGCAGGTGCTGTTCTTGGTTTATATTGGGCTAGGACTGCCTAGCCTGTTAAATTCTTCTCTGCGCTCTCCTACCCCAGGAGTCACTCTTTGTATAACCTGCTGGGATGCAAAAATAGTTACTTCTTTTTAATCACTGATGTCATGTTGTCCACTACAGATCTCAGTCAGCTCTCACTTCACATTCCTTTTCACTTGTGACAACTTTCAGAATTTCATAAATCTAGTTTTAACTTGTTGCTAAACTGGGTTAGAGATAAATAGCACATTTATAATTAAAGGGTCAGCTATCCATCAGTTCCTCCCCTGTAGTTTTATATGGTCAGATGGCTTTACAATACCCTCAATAGCACTTGAGTGACAATACCTCCCACTGATTCAGTAAACTGTAATTTATCATGCATGCAAACACTTTTAGGAATCTTCCTTTACATTCAATGTCCTAGATACGAAGGAACCAGATCCAAAAGTAAATTGAGAGATCTAAAAAAATATTATGTGGGCATTCAGCCTAAATCCAAATCAGAATTTAACAAATTTCGCACAGCCACAGCTTTATATTAGAAAAGATTAAAATTCAAAATACGTCTTTAATTTCTTCTTCTATTACAGATTCTGTACCACCCAGTAAAGTTCAGTGTTTAGCTCCAAACTTCAAATTCCATTCTATGTTGTTGGAAACCAGCTGTTTGCTATTTGGTTGATTCATGTTTGGGGTTTTTTTTCCTTTTGGTCTGGCCATGTACTTCATACATCATTCTCTCTCAGAGTCTGTTATTTAGAATAGAACATTTCTCTCTCCTGCACTATTTTCATTTCAAGTTGATACTGTAATGCTTCATACATTATCACAGTGTTCAAACAATGGAGCTTAGATTTATGAAAATGTATTCTGCAACTACATCTTCCAATCTTAGGTGCTTGTTTCAATTCATTTTTTTATTTACTAATTCAAAATAAAAATTATTAATAATTAAAATACAAATTATATCTTCCCTGAATTTCTTGCTATGGTTTTCTTTATTTATGTAACTTATAAATTGATGCATTGTAGTTGTAAAGCACTGTAAAAAGGTGTGCAAACTTTTAATATTTGGAATTGGATTTGATACCAGCTTGTTGCAATTTGAAATTAGAAAGCTGGAATTTCCGAGAGGTTTTTTTTTTTCCTTTTGCGACTTTCTGTAGCCTCGGGGAGCATGTGAACTCAGCCGAAGGCTACACAACCGTTTTAAAAAGTGATGCGTTTGGGCTTTTTAGGGAAAACAAAACAAGTGAAACACAGGTTTTAAATTAAATGGGTGGAACAGAATCGGTTTAATGCTTAATGCAATTAAAACCATAAATCAATCATTTAAAGTTAAACAGGACTGATGATGAGAGAGAGATGTCAATAAATACGTAAGTATATACAGATACATTCTCTCTCCCCTCCCTCCCCTACCCACCCCCCCCCCAGCGCCGAGCCACCCTTAATGCAATTAAAACCATAAATCAATCATTTAAAGTTAAACAGGACTGATGATGAGAGAGAGATGTCAATAAATACGTAAGTATATACAGATACATTCTCTCTCCCCTCCCTCCCCTCCCCTCCCCCCCGTTGAATCCACATCCCCACTTAACAAATAAACTCCCTTCTGCATGGCTGCTGCCTGAAGAGGTGGGGGGTGGGGAGGGGAGCTGCAGCAGCTTTAACCTCCAAGGTTCCAGTCCAGAAATGAACTGTCCAGGCAAACTTTTACAAAAGAGTCTTTCCCTCTCACCCCTCACAGGAGATGGCTCGGTGTCTGCTGTTCCACGGTCCGTGGGCAGGGGTGTTCATGTGTCTCTTGGGCAATGATCCAGCTGAGTCTGCCCTGGCAGGACGACTTCACTACTGGCTTAAAGGAACAGTCCTTCCTCTTGTCCCTTGGCAGTGCATCTCTCAATGTGGGGGCAGAGATGCCTTGAGTGCCCCTTTCCAATCCCTTGAGGAAACGGGAAATTTATCTGCAAAAGAGTCTCTTACTTCTGTGTGCAGGGAACTGCGTTCTTCACTCTCTCTGTCCCGTGTAAAACTCAAAATGTGCACAACAGGGGAGTCTCGCAAAACTCGGCTGTTTATGTGCTTAGTCGCTGAAGTGTTTGATTGACATGCCTCGGCTCCCAAAAGAAGCTAAGAGAGCTAGCGCATTTCCCCATAAAAGTTGTGAGAAAGTTTTCCTGCACTTAGGGGGAAAAGGAAGGGAGGAGTCTTAGCCCCGCCACCACTGTCTTAACCCATTACACAGATAAAATTTCAGGACTGAATCAATCATATTGTTTAATAAAGCCAGAAAGATAAAGAGTATCTTCATAAAGAGACTAGTAAAAAACCAAGTAGAATCAGGCAATTAGACATGACTGAACAGTGTCAAGATCTCACGAGCAGAAGATACCAAAGGTAACAACAGAGAGATACCTTGCAGATGAACAGAAAATGAGAATGGGAACATTTCTCAAATCTCAAACAAGCTGGAAAGCACAGTTAAGACAATAATATGGAGATGAGAAATGGAAGAATAATAGCAAACATAAGTTGTACTGTTCTTTCATTAACTTATGACAGCACAGGACTAAAACAATGCCTAGAAAGACAATGACAATTGTTAGTCGGGGAGATAATAAAAGCCCTTCAGCTATGTAACAGCTATGTTTGGTACTGATGAGATGAGTACATAGAATTTACAATTACAGAACTGTTCACTTCTCAACGTCTCCTAGATGAGAATGTAAGGTATTTAAAAGGAAAACTGAAATCCTCTCCAAAATACAGTATATCCCTGCAAGCTTCTTTCTGATATTTCTATTGGTACCATGGTGCTTATTTCTGTCTTGTTCTGGACAGTGGTAAATACAATCCATAATAAAGAACAGCAGGGGAAAAGACAGTGTTTTAAAGAATCTACAAACACATAGGAGAGCTTTCCTTCCATCTCGTTTTGTGGATAACTCAAATGTTTCAATACGTGCAGAAGTACTGAGGTTTTTAGCACCACCAGACTAAATTTGGTTTATTTCCTTTCTGTTCAAGATTGCACACTGCTATTTTTTAAAGAATCCATAACAGAGATTTAGATTACACTTGGTAAGTTGAGGCATCCAATAGGTAGATATGTACATACTAAATACATGATTTAAGCGTGCACTTATATGTCCATTCTTACTAAAATTTCTTTAACTTCATCATTACTGCTACTACTACCACCATAACTTACTACAATGATACTCATATGTATCATTGTTGACAGCTATCATTGGAAATTACAGAGTTTACAAGAATGAACAAGGCCTACACTTCTCATACAGAATCTACCATGAAAGTACTTCAAAATTTAAGTAAATGCTGTACATTTTCTCACATAAAAGAAATGAAAAAGAAAACCAAGAACTGAAAATGACACTGTTTTCTAGTAAGTTCCTTCATGATCTCGTTTCATGATTCGTAAATGCTGATAAGATATAGGTCCTTCAAGATGGGCTTCATCTTCAGATTCCAACAGTAGAACTTACGGTCTCTACAATACAGCTGTTAATAGCCATTTGGGAACCTGCACTTTTGTTTTGTTTCGGTTACCAACTGAATTTTTATGTAATCTTACTCTTAATACTGGCCATGACCTTAAAAATGTCAATTTGTGTTTGCACTGCAGTTTTAACAAAGGCCCTTTGAGGACTGAGTTGAAGACATTTATCATTTTACTAGGTGATAAATGATGGAGATTTGCGCTGAGTACAAACACACGAAAAATAACTTCAAAGATGAAAAAAAAAGGTGCCTTTGACCAAGAATATATTTTGTTGTAGGAGTTGCCTGTACACATGACTCATGCAGTCATGATCCTACAGATCATGATCCCACATACAGATTCTGAATCAGCATATGCTTTCAAACTTATATTTACACTACCCTGCTCACTCATATCTACATCAGCTTACTTTTATTTTAAGAACCATGCTTCAAAATAAAACCTAGCATTAAATATATTACAAGGGGGTTTTTTTGCCACGTTTTTGGATTTGTGTTACATTTCTGGTTAATTTTCACAGTATGGCAACAACTTATCAAATGTGAAGTATCCTGGTGCAGATCAACAGAATGCTGAATTTTTTTTTTTAAGCTGAGATCCTGGTGTGTGTTCAGTACTCATATTCTCAAACACTTAGAGTTTTGCATAGGTTTTAAGCTGTATTAGTTGTCATACATTAGCATACATTAGCATTAATTTGCATAAGAACATAAATTAGATTAAGAAGTAATGTTATAAGGAAATACATGAAAAAGGAAATAATCATAGACAAGAGCACTCAAGGGATGCTGAACATCCCACGGCGGACATTTAGCTGTATTGGAACCTAGAATGATGAAATCGGACTAGCTAGCACTAGTTTAACTTCAGACTATTAGAATGAAGTGTGCTTTCTTGAAATATCTATATCCAGACAGCTTTAAATTAATGATTTTGTGATAAAAATGTCTGTCATAGAACTCTGTGATTTGACAGTTGGATTCCAGAACAGACTCTGATCAGCTTCATGGTTTTCAAATATTTATTTGTAACCTTCCCAAAACTTTTCAGTGAACATGCATATTAAATGCAAATCTACATATGCTAGTTTCCTTTTTTTTTTTTTTTTTTTTTTTTTTTTTTTTTTTTTTTTTTTTTAATTAGCAGCCATGGACAACATAGTTATGCATATCACGGAATTATTTCCTTCAGCATTCTAATTCTCTTGAAATAAGTTCTGCTGCTATGTTTCAGACATCTGGCTGTCTTCCCACCTCCCCATGAACAAAATTCTTCCTTTCCCTTCTCCCAGCTTTATCTGTTCTAGCACTTGATCTGCTGTTTTCAGATTTTTGTTGTTATTGTCGTTGTTTAACTGTGAATTTAATGTCTCCAGTATTTCATCTGTGTGGCTTAAGTTTTTGCAATAAAATCATCATACACTTTTATTCTCTTCTGCATAGCTGATGACCTGAACTTTTGATAGAAGAACACTATGTTTAACACGATTGATCAGATGCTAATAGATAGCATGGCCTAGAAATTCAATAACAGAAGGGATTGAGTGGGAAGATGTAAGTAGAAATATTGTGAGTATTGTGCCTGCAATGAGCTGTAGACAAAATGTCTAATCAAGAGTGAAACTGGCTAAACTGTTAAAACAGAGGAGGCAAAGCACTAGTCTGAATTCAGAGTTCTTAGCACAAAAACTAGCATTACGCTCATTCTTGTTTAAAATCCTTTACAGCTACCGTCCAACTCCAGTCCTGTTCTGTTCTGGAAAATCTAACTTATTTATGTCAGTTCTCATTATTTTTTTCTCTGAATACTATTTAGGTTAGGGCAGTTAATAGTAAAAAATGTGACTCTGGGTAGATTTTATTGTCTTGGCAATGGCAGCAAAAGTCTACAATCTAAGTTGCATCTGAACACCTTTCAGATTTACAGCTGCTTCATTTTTTTACATTTTTCCTTAGCACTCTGAAGGAAGTAGTGAATAACAAACAAGACACAGTAAAGACTTCATGGCAGTTTTGCATGGGAAGAGCTAAAGGAAGAAGATCTGAGAATAACTCTTAGAAGCAAGTAAGCTTGGTGAATTTCAAATTTGGTTAATGAGTGTTATTTTGGTGGTTGCATTGCATTTTAGGTCAATGCTTGAGTCAGCCAAGACCTGGTAAGTGGTTGCCTCTGGATGTGAAAATAATTGGCTTGTCAAGGTGTTCCCAATGATGAAGCAGAGCTTCCTTCGGCCTGAGATTAAAAAGGCATCTGCTGAACAACGGTGAGATAGAGTGTAGCAAATGGTTATGTTGCATTGGGAATCTCTAAGAGCGTGAAATTCAGTCCTTACTGTGCTTTTCTTTACACTTTTAGGTATGTATGTCTGAACCTGAGGTATAACTAATCAGCGAGACCAGGCCTCACTTTGTTGTTAAATAATTGAAGAGGTACTGTTGAGCAAGCAAACAGGAAATCTTCGGGGGTAGAAGAAGAGGGTGTTGGTAGTAGTAAATTGGATAATTATTCAAAGCAACTGCTGAGTTTCTGATACTGAAAGATGTCCAAATATGGCTATTCAATGTGGAACAGCAGAACCTGTTGTCCTAATCAATGCTGGCAACAATAAAGTAGGGAAACGTAGGAGGAACATTTTAGGGGTGTAATTCAGGCTGCTAGGGTTCTGCCCAGCAGGGAGTCCAGGTCTCATGGCAACAGCTTGTGTAATGCTGTAATAATGTACATTATGCTGTACATGTGCAAGACTTAAAGAAACTATACAGGAAAGATGAGTTTCACATTAACTAGAACAGAGTCAATCTGTTGGCAATCAGAATGGAAATGTCATGGAGGAGTATTTTCAGTAAAAGCAGAAGGAAAGCCAAGAGGCATGGAAGAGTATTTGGATTTGATATAGTCAAAATCTTTTTACAGACAGAAAGGAAACATATATACAGAACAACCACTGTAGTAGTCCAGCTATAGAGCTCTGCCTGTGTCGCTTGGGCCCTTGGGCCAACAGTGCTGGACTCCTTGGTGCTGTGCAGTGGATGTCATCCGTGAGCATGGTGGGACAAATGTCAGACTCAATTAAGGAGTTGGGAAAAAATGAAGGCTTTTATAGTGATTTTTCATAATAAAGAAGGGTCAACTGAGACATCTGTCAGGATGGCTGGTATGACAAATTTTATTCAATATCTTCATTAATAACCTGGAAAAAAGAACATGAGGTAATGTCTGTGATCTTGGAAAAGATACTAAGTTCATTTAAATATTATATTGATGGCTAGGAGGTCTGAGAAAAACTTGCAGAACTGTATATGGAGTTGCTGTGTAAAAAACATAAGGTAAGTATTCTATGAAATGATGCTATTCTAGCAAATGAGCACAGAGCTGACAGTTAAAACTCGGGAGAAAGATATTAGCATTATCATCTCAGAGATGCAAAGCAAAAAGATGAAAAGCGATGGTCAGAAGTTACAAGAAAATGTGTGAAATTGCCAATAAACATTACAGAACAATAAATTACACAAGGATATTTAAAATGTAGAAGCAGGTACCTGGAGAGGTTGTGGAATCTTCATGCTTGAAGACAGTCAAAACTTGACCAGACTCAGCTGGGATCAATGGGCTCTGAGCAGGTCTGGCTTGGGGGAAGGTGGGAGTTGGGGAAAGATGACTCCCAGAGATTCCATGCAGCCTATATTAGTCTTTGATTTGGTTGTCTCAGAGTTATGAAATCAGGAAAACACTGGACATGGTGATCATAGAACTGTTAATCACCAAATTTCACTCTACTAGAATGAGGAATTACTCATTCAATCAGTTGAGTTATGCACTCAAAAGAGACAGAAAAAGGTACTGCTTCTGGCTATACTGTGAGTTGTTAGCATCTAGAGTTCTTTGCCAGGAGAATATTTTGTTCAGGTTGATGTTTCCTTCTTTCTTGCTATAGAGGCAAGTTGGGATCATTGTGACATGTTTGCTGACATCCTTGTACACCTCATTGGTCTGCAGGTGCTTTTTATATATTAATTTATTTTTATATATTTATATATTAAT
>NW_010409168.1:0-3324 GCF_000710305.1 Buceros rhinoceros silvestris
AGCCGTTCGAGGAGTGGCCTCTCCGCCCGTCGCAGGCCCGTGTTCTGCTGGTCCGACACACCATGGGTCTGTCTGTTTTAGTACACCGCCGCCGCAGGGCACCTCAGCGTGTTCATAACCCTTTTTGCAGCTTTCTGTTATTTTCCCACAGGTCTCATTTCATTTTTTTCATGTCACGCGTTTCTAGCAGCTCTTCCTGGGGTTTGCTGGGTGCCGTGGCGCAGCGCTGCAGCCTCGCTGCTGGAAGGCAGCGCTGCCCAGGAACCGGCAGCTTCACCGCACAGCCACCGTCCCCTCGCCACCCTCAGCTGCTCGAGCCCCCCAACGAAACGTGAAGAAGCCGAAATTCCCGTCACTCTCACAAGGCTGTTCTGCCGTTCCCGGGCAGCAGCAGCAGAGGGGATGCTCGCTCGAGGTTACTCAAGCTGAAGTGTGCTGCGCCCAGTTCCTCGCAGCCGAGGCAGCCCCGACCCATGAGCACGGCTGCAGCGCGTGTGCGCAGAGCAAACCGGGGGCTCTTAAACCCCATCGCTCCGGTGGATTAACCTTGTAGGGAGGCAGCGCCCGAGCCCCGTGCCCACAGCTCTGCCCAGCTTTCCAGCTCAGAGCGAGCAGGGCAGCGCGAACTGCACGTGGAATCCATGCTGGCTGGCCAAGGCGCTGCTGGTCACTCCAGGAAGCTTAAAAGTTTGAGGAGTTTGTCATCTTGCTCATCCAACACGTGTTTTTCAAGAAGTGCTGCCTGGGTGACAAGTTCTGTGCTTCTTGTAAACTCTGGAGTTGCAGTAAACCCTCTTTGTCCTCCAGGCAGAGGTTCAGCCTCTCTCGTCTGAGATCCCAGCACTTCTTCCACCCCGGCAGCTCCTTCCCAGCAGCTCTGTGATTCACGGGGCAGGAGCACGAGAAGTGTTTCCTAACAGGAAACCAAATAGAAAAACCAGTGTCAGCTCCCCACACTGGTTAAGTGCCCTACCCACAAACCTGCCTGAGGCCCCATCTGCGCACCGCCCGCGGGATGTGGCAGCCCAGGACCCCCCACCGCTGGCAGAGTCAGGGCGCTGCTGGGGCCAGGCGAGGGTTATTAAACCTTTCCTCTTCCAGCGCTCCGGAGAGCTCACCTGTGGTAAACGTGGAAGCTCTGAATGCACTTCACACAGCATTGAGGGCAGCATTTGCAGCTGGAGAACCAGAGAAAACCCCTATGGCTGGGGAAAACCACTGCCCTGGTGCAGCTGGCAAGGCCTGGATCCAATAACCTCATTTCTCACTCCCCCGGACGCTCTCCCCGCACGGGCAGCCCTATCTGCAGAAGGAGGTTCACCAAGAGGGATGCCAGGCACATGCTCACAGCTGTCACGTGCCTCAACACCCCTTCGGGCTGGTCACTGCAGCTCAAGTCTTTTACCACAAAAGCCCTGGTGTCAGAAAAGTCATGACAAGTGACTGCACAGATGGGGCAGCTCTTTTCTTGCCCAACAAGAGCTATTGGAAAAGCCTCGAGTTGACAGCAGCTCGTGTTACCTGCAGCGACACAGCCGGCGTGAGGCTGAGCCTGCTGCAGCTGGCTCGGAACGGGCACACGTGGGAGGCGGAGCAGCACCCGCTCCTGCGGTGCGGGATCAGGAACCAGGAGCCCGCAGCTCACCTCCCTCGGTGGGCACCACACCCATCGCTGCTGGATTTTCGCTTTCGGTGTCTTTCAGTTACTTTAAGTAACTTATTACTCACCTTCTCCTCCCAGGAACGGCATCTGACTGAAACACAAACAGTACGGGAACTCCGGAGCATCCCAGGAAAGAGGATGAATCTGAACTGAAATCTGGAAAAGTCTGAAGAAGCATAAAAATGATTCAGGTCTTTGGCATCACCGGAACTGCAGACAGAGGCACCGTTCAGTCAGTCACCACAGAAAGCCCCTGAGAAGCACAGCACACAGCTTAAAGGTCTTTAACTGTTTATTATAAAATACATATTTACAGATGAAGGCACTTGGAAACCGTTATAAAATTTTCACATAAACTACTGGTTTAGCTGTTCAGCAATCCAAACATTTCTTCTGTCATGGCCTAAAAAGGTGAAAAAATTTGAACGGCATCCAGTTGAGGTACGTTCATTTTTCTAATGAAAAAACACCACGAACAACCAGTAGGATTTAGCACCGTCGGTTTTCCACCGTGTCAGAGCGCCCCCGCAGCGTGGGGAGCAGAGCCGCGAGGCGGGATCTGCGCACGATGTGGGTTAAAACCAAACCAGCTGCGCTCTCGTCGGCCAATGCTGCCGAAAGCCTGCCTGTCCGCCTGCCCTCGGAGGGGCTGGCACCCTCCCCTGCCACACAGGAGGCTTTAGGCCTGCAGCGCACGTCCTGCACGGGGACTGCAACAGCTGATCAGGACAGAAAGGTGGTTCCTCTCGTACTTTGATCTCAAGATCTGAAGACAAGTATTTACACTGCAATAAAATTAAAAGGAACCGAATGGAAGAACCTACATGACACCTAGTCCACTGCGTGGCCGTTCCTCATGCTGTGGCTCTCCATGGTCAAAGCTTTCAGAAAGAAGCACCTCCTTTGGAGAGCGAAAAAATCCAGTATTTAGGTAGTTAGTGACTCAAAACCCAGCTATGGAGTTTGTAAATGTTCTGCTCACTGCTGAGCAGGGTCCCTGCAGCCGAGCGCTTGTAAAGGCGCTCCTCCTCCTCCTCCCCCACTGCTGCCCAGGGTCATCAGCTGCGGCGGCTGAAAACCGTCGCCGTGCTCTTCCCTGGCGCTGGGGAACAGCGGATCCTGCAGCACACGCTGAGCAAAGGGAACCGAGCTCCGTGCACAAGTCCTATGGAATCGTTCCTTTTTGTTTTTCCGTTCAATATAAACTGAGCGATGCAGCGCTGACGGGTTTCTCTACAGCTCCGTCTTAAACACAGTTAAGAAATAAGATCGAGCTGCTGATGCACAGTAATGAATAAAACTTGACCTTTTCTCCACTTGGGCAAAACAAACCCTACCAAATCCTTCAGCATTAAGAACCTCACCCCAAGAGCGGGATTCTCAGGTTTCCGCTGAACCCCAGCCGTGGGCAGCTACGAACCGTACATACCGACAGGCCTTCTCTGACGGGCTTACAGCGAGTGTAGATACTACACAAGAGGACACGATCTTCAGGAAAATGTAGAACGAAGAGAGAGTTTCTTAAATGTCTTTGCACCTTTGGACAGCTGCAGGACGGGCAGAGCCCCAGCTGTCTGTCACCAGCTTGTCCCTCCTCTCGGGCGAGCAGCCACACGTGTGAGCAGCTGCTGTGGCAGGGGTGGCTGCCCGGGGCCGGCGGG
>NW_010409168.1:3460-6861 GCF_000710305.1 Buceros rhinoceros silvestris
GCTCCCGTGGCAGCATTCGGCAGCTCTAGAGACGGGTAAACCCAGGCTCCCGGGATGCCTGGGTCGATCCCCGCGGGATCTGGTGCCTGGGTCCAGATTTACTCTTCGATTACTGCTGAAGCTGGCAGACCCACGGCAGGGCATGCCCTCTCCAACACTCCGACAGGAGATGGAGCACAACGCAAATTGTACAGTTCCAAACTGCTCAGCTCTTCCTGAGGCCAGGGGATCAATCTGTTCACTCCAGTTATTCCACAGTAAAACAATGCATAAAATTCCACATTCTTTTAAATAAGGCACTTCTACAGTTTCTTCCCCGAATACCAAAAACTTGAGGAAACTTGTCTTCACTCATTTCCTTATCATTCTTATTCCAAAAATAAGACCTGTATCTCTAGAAGCTGAGTCACGATGCTCTAATTCAGGCTCCAGAACATCCAATGTGGCTTCCTACAGACCGTCCTCTTGTAAAGCGGCTCAGAGTAACTGACCGCCCAGCGCGGGCTCTGGGGCTGAACATCTCACCCCCTCTCGTCCTCTGGTGCCTACTACTGAACCCTGGCTTTCTGCATCCCGGGGGTGCAATGGCAGCAGTTCAGCGTTGAAGGAACTTGGCAGTTGTCTGTTCACAAAAACGAGAAACGAACGGCGCGGCAGCTGGACGCAGCCCCACGGCTCTGAGCCCGCACAACCGGCAGTTCTAGTGATTTGCTCTTTCACTGACAACGTCCTGGAGACGTTTCAGCAGAACATCATCGTTTTCCTGGCAGAGTCGCTTGGTGGGGGATTCAGTGTCACTATCAATTGTTATTGCTCGCTTCTTACTCCTGTGTTCGCCTTGTTTGATCATATTGTTGATGTCCTTCAAACTCTGCGATCAAGGTAAAAAAAAAAAATAGTTGAGTTACTACGACTCCATTTCACACTCGCTCTGGCAAGAACTAAAAGCTACTCCAGACCCCTCTGCTAAGCGAGTGGCAGATACAAGAATTCCACCCTTCACCACAGGCTGAGACCAGTTCAGTGAAACCGCACTGGGTTAGAGCAAATCCTAGTCAGGGGGTTAATGAACCCCCTCTCAGACCGACCCCTTTCAACCTTTTTTGCTTTCTACCTTGGAAGGGCTCCCGCTGAATTTGTACAGCAGAGCGGATCGGGGTGTCAAGCAGGCCCCGTTCTTGTGAGGCGAGACGTAGACGGAGTGCTGCTGGGAGATGCGCCGAGGAGACACTGGCTGCTGCTTAATGGTGGGGAACGGAGACAAGGGAGGGGCTTCCACCTGCGAGAGAGAGGTTTGGATGGGAGCTGAATCAGAAGGTGTTTAAGAGCAGTAACTTCACAAAGGGAAGATTAATACACTTCCAGGTCTTTAGAAATTCTATCTATTCATCTATTATCTATTTAGAAATTCCATCTATTAAACAACAGATCAGGTATCCAGCAAACACCCCCACAGATTTGTTTTCCGGAGGTGTGGCACAGATGCCCCAGAGGTGCTTGAGCCAACGGTGTCGCATCGTTGTGAAGAAGCTGAACTGTATCTGCCTTGAAAGGCAAGTCCTCGTGCCGTGACCTACAACTGTTTGACTTCTATAACCACACCAGGTGAGTAACAGAACAAAATTACCGACACGTGTTCAACTGTCAGGAGAAACGACAGTGCGACTGATTAACAACAGAGCAAACGCCACAATACTTCACTTACTACGTGATCCTGGTTTGTGACATCGTACTTCAGTGCAAATGATTTTACTCTTCCTACATAGACAGTGTTGTAGAACTTGATGAGATCTCCTCTCTCCTCTGTTCCCGACTCGCTGGAGTGCTCTGCTGCGGGTCGTCCAGAGGAACTGCCAGATTTCACAGAGGAGTCTAACAGTAAGAGAGAACTTCAGGTTTAGAATCACAGTATCAGCAAGCTTCAGGTTCACCCTTACAGGATCCAGCCGGCACGAACGCATCCACACATGGCCCAGTTAACGAGGTGTGCCTCGGGCAGGAGCAGGGTGTGCTGCAGGTGCTTGTGAACCTGAGGAGGAGCTGCAAATCGCTGCTAGCAGGCGAGTGGCTTGTGGCTGAAGAGGCCAACATCAACCTTTTTCCAACCTTGGAAACAGCCGCAGCGAAGAATGGCAACACAGCCTTTTCCCATGGTTATTCTGGGGAGTGGTACCAAGCCAGCCACTGCTCTTACACCTAAGATCTAAGCAGCCTGAGCGGAACTGGGCAACACGGACTAAGGCCTCTCACCACCAGAGCACCACGAGACACAGCCAGGAGCTTCGGCTGGTACCCGTCCGTCCGTGTGACTCCTCAGAGTGTCTCCTTGTGTCACAACACGAGCCCTGTAAGCTGCTGTCTAAGAGCAGGAGTTGAGACTAGATAAAGGAGACACGAGTCTCTTAACTGAAGAAAAATTCTGGCAGGAAAAGCTGCCGACGAACGCTGTAATGAAGTACAGTTGTCTGACAGGACGTGGGAGCCCAGTGCCGCTTTGGAGGTGCTGTGGCGTCCCAGGACAGCGGGGCTGCTGGGCAGGATGCTGAGCCTACAAGACATCAGTGCTTCCCTCGACCCGGTGGAATCCCCAAAAGGCATTTAAAAAAACAGCCCAAGTGTTCATTCAAGCAGTTGAAACCCAACTACACCAGGAATTCACCACACAAAAGTGTCTTCGATTTCTGCATCTGTCCCGGCTGCAGATCTGCTCTGCTCACGGGTATGGACATGGGCCTGTGATCTCTCCAACACGTCACTAAAAACAGGCACTGCACAATTCCACGGTTCTCATGCTTTTCTCAAATACTACTCCTACCCCTTTTTTCCTCCAACCCAGAGCGAAGAAAATACCAACTATGTACACGAAACCTGCATATAAGAAAACAGCGGTCTTGGAGAGGCACTCTGTATTTTCTGAAACACATTCTCCCTATTTAAGCCTCCAGGATAGCTGATAGTAAGAAAAACCAGGTCATAACATTGCAGGCACTCTTCCTCTGTCTTTGTTAACCGGTGTTGCTGTATAAGAACTATCATGTCCCTGACACACTAAGGAAACGCTTCAACCTTGAGCAACCAAATTAAACATTTTTTCCAACTAGGGAGTGTATTTTCCACATCTAACACACCGGATGGCTGCTGACAAGGTGTTTTCTTTTTCAACAATATATTTATTTTTCTTTAATACATTTAAAAGTGTAAAACTTGCTTCACTTGTTACTTGACAGTTCAGTTCTTTAAGAAGCCGCTCTCAAGTACACGTTTAAGAAGGGGGATCACTTCGCCGTACTCACCTTCTGCCATCTCCTCATCGCGGTTCGCGGTTTTGTCCAACGGGACATCGGCAGAGATACTCCTCAACAAGACGCTCCTGTAAACCTACGGGACACCGGGAAAAAAAA
>NW_010409168.1:6928-10301 GCF_000710305.1 Buceros rhinoceros silvestris
AAAACCACGGGGCCCCCGGAAAAAAAAAAAAAAAAAACAAAAAACACAACACACTCTTGTCAAGGAGAACAAGGAAGCCAGAAGACGACATAGAACCCACGCGAGTCGGAGCGAACGTGACGCTGAAGAGGGTTCGACTTCTCCCTTGTCGAACATTTGAAAAGGCGCCTCCGCCAGGACCTATCAAAAGGCAAGGCAGCAGCCTGCACTCACATGGCTGTTCGCTTGAGGCTGATTTCTGTAGCTCTTCATTATGTCCTGGAAAGTTCTTTCCTCTTTGGTTACCTGCAGAAGAAAAGGCTGTTAAAGACCCGGTGCAAGCAGCAAGGCTCAGGTCCCGCCTATGCCATTCGCTTCCCCCTACACAGCTTTTTCGTGTTACTACGAACGCGTAATTCTAGAACTTTGTTCTGGTGACGAGGCTGTGAAACACCAAGCCTTCCTCTAGCGCAGACATTCCGTGTTTCGCAGCCACTACAGCCTTTTGTTGCTTGTGATGCTTAGGAATTATTCCTTTTCTGACTTTTCTTCTAGTGACACTAAAAATTAAAGCGGGGAAATATTAAGTCAAAAGTGTATTTGTAAACTTGAAAACAGGATCCCTTAACTTTTCTAAAGAGACAGAGAGGACATCCTGAACAGAACACCAGGCGGGGATAGACAGACATGCAAGTTCAGCTTTCCTTCGTACTTCACAATAGCTCATTTGGAAAAGGCTTTTGTTTTCAGCCATGCAGCTGTAATTTTAACCGCAGTTCTTGCAGCAAGAGCCAAGAAAGAACATATCACGGTCTCTGCCTGAACTATCAGGTCTCACACCGCACGGAAGACAGCACTCAGTAGACTGTAATTAGAAAAGAAACCCAAAACAACTGACGTGGTAAAATACAGAGCACTGACTGTCCCATGGCTTTGCTTCTCTGCAGCTCTCAGTATCGATGCCAAACGAGCCCAAGCTGTGCCACTGTGCCACGGTTAAGAGCACAGCGAGCCACAGTCTGACCATCAGCTCCCTTCACAGACAGGCTCCTCTTCCCCTGTTTTCCTCAAGAAGAAAAGGCAACTCCTCCCCAGTACTTCAGAGGAGCCTGGGCTTCACTTCACTTCATTTTCACTTTGTGACCATCAGCTCGAGTCAGTCAAACCAGAGTTCCAGTTTCATAATCCAGCTTCTCAACACCGTAAATCAATGCTGGCAAACGGAGTGAGAAATGAATAAGTAGGAATTAACAGGCAACCAGCTCAGCTCAACCTGAATCTTCAGAAGCTGAGAGGATTTTTGTGCAATAGAAACTCTCCATCCGCACGTACGGTTGGCAGCTCCTGCCGGTCTCTGCACCTGCACCGTGCTGTACCTGAACTGGTGTGCACAGCCCAGATTACACAGGTCATGAGATGACAAACAGGACAGAAAACTCAGCGATGGGACAAGCCCACACACTGCTTTGTCTACGTCGACCAGCGCTCATTGTGAATGCGCTCAGGAGGAGAAGAAAAATCCTCCCTTAACCAACTGGCTGGTCTTTAAAGATTACAAAAAAAAAAGAAAAAATCTATGCTGGGCCTCCATCCACTTCTTGGAAGGACTTTTCCCTTCCCTCCAGCAATGTGACATGACAAAAGCAGTCAAAGTGTAAACCGTGAGCACAATTTACATCTTCAATCGACATACAATTCCCTGGTCGTCTTAAAAGCAGATTACCTTTGCCATGATGTAAAAGGCACAGAGGAGGAGCTGGTCCAAATGTCTGTCCTTCATGAGATCAGCACAATGAACCAACGTGAATTCAAAGCACGTCCATATCTTCCTGCGCAAGTCATTGGAAACATCCAGTTTGAGGCACAGATCGCGCAAGCGCACACTTGCCAGATGATAAACCTGGACAAAAGAGACGCACGGCCAAGAGTCAAGCCAGGCGGGCTTAGCCTCATCTGCAAAAATGGAAGCCCTTAAAGTCGAGTGGTTCTATAGCTGAATAATTTGTTTCTGCAAAATCTTCTCCCTGCCCCAAGAGAATGCCCAAAGACGAAGCTGTCAGCCCCGCTTGCACCAGGGATCTCTGGCGCTTACAGGAAATCCCCTTAAACCTGCTCTGGGTGCAGTCCCCGTACGGTACTAGCTGCACCGGAACACGGCCAACAGGCACAGAGGAGGGGCAGGCTGGAGGTAAGCACGCTCTAGATCAGCAAGCTGATGGATTTGGGTTTTCTGATTAACAAAAATCTGTCTCAAGACCTGAAATACCCTCAAGTGCAACCACAGCCATAACCCATTTATTTCCGCAGTTCTCGTTTCACAGGCAGCAGTTAGCACAGCCTCGACACTGGAAAGCAGCAAGGGTTCATCTCAATTTCGCTTGCTCTACGGAACAGGAACACGACAGGAAAGTAGGGGAAAACCTGTCCCTGTGAATGTGATGATCACTGTACATAGGTCAAAACTGGAAGACGAGTTTAAGTGACAACTCTCGTTCTCCTTCGTAACTCAGCAATACGGTGCCGACGCACGCTTTGTCCAACACACGGCTACGGCGGAAGCACTGCCCAACCGAGAGGAAAGCTCCTGAAACGCAGCCCGGGTTCACGCCAGCTGGTCAATTCTTAACCCATCTGTGGGGACAGACTGCTGCTATCAAAACTGAAGAACCGACAGCTCAGGCACAGGAGGGGGCTTACAGTGTTTTCACTGTAAGAAATAGTTTCTGTGGTACGATTTACCTTAAAGGTTGTGCAATGCAGAATTCTCTAGGCTTGCAATACAGATACCCTAAAAAAGGGAAAAACTCTGAAAATAATTTCTCTAGTAAGAAAATAACAGCAAAAAAAAAATCTTCTAATGCCTCTGAGAGATTAATTTCAGCATATATCCTCTGCAGGCAGTTAGGCAAGTTACCCCTGCCTCCTCCACAGACCCCTCACGCGCTCCACACTGCAAGTGAAAGCAACTAGAAACAATCTGAGGAGTGTCCAAAGCACACCCCGTTCTTAACTTACCCCTTAAACCCTTTTTTTCCTAGAAACTTTTAGACAGTGGGTTATTCTTCGCTGCTTTCTGAGGTCCCATACCAGCAAGGTCAGCATGGCTGGGCAGCCCTCAGAAAACTGCAGATGAGAATCTCCAGATGCAGGATCCAAAACAGTGCTGTTGGAATGAGCAAGACCCAGGAGAATCACCCTATTGCTGGTGTGTCTAACCCTTGCAAGTGGGGGAGGCAGTAAAAAAAGAGAGTAAAAAGGACTGACATTTCTTTCGTAGTTACTTATAGAAGCTGCTAATTAAAAGGAAAAAACCCATGAAACTTCTCATGGGGAGGGGAAGGGGGACAATTGGATTTTCTCCAACAGTTGATGACATCTTTACTCTTTCACTCCC
>NW_010409168.1:10382-22397 GCF_000710305.1 Buceros rhinoceros silvestris
TGCCCTCCCAGGTCTGCAAGGACTGCTCAGGCCAAAGGAAAGGTACATGAAGACTGAAAGGTCATGAAAACTGCACATGGAGGCGAGTTTCAGCCTGGCCACGGACAGAAGTAATGCATCCCCCCCCTCCCCCCGACACCCACCTTCCTGTAGAAGAGCGCCAAGGACCCCGTTCTCTTTGGTTTGCTGGCTGATGGCAGAGGCGCCTCTTGGGCTTGATTCCCCTGAGGGTGGCAGGGAGCCTGTGGCTCCGTTTTACATGGCTGACCCAAAGTCATCGAGATGGGTATGAGTGTGATCCCACCCACTTCGTTCGCAATACCTGGAGAGGACACACACATCCGGAAATAAATGGCCTGCTCTCCTCCTGCTGCAGAGTTCAATTGCAAATCATGAATTCGTTCACAAACATCTCATGCTAAAGACAACTCATCCCTCTGCACGGGATGCTAATGAGACTCCTTGTCCCTCAGAGTCTTCATACATGATCAAGAATTACACTTCTGGTAATGCTTAAAGGAAAAACATGAATGTGAACGATTTCTATCTGAAAGCACAAAGTTCACAAGGAATCGCAGTTTCTGTGGTCAGGGGACATGGGCATTCCCCTCTTTTTTCTTCTGTTGTTCTGCAAACCTGACAGCACATCGTACACAGTCCTCATTCGTTCCCTCAGTCATCAGATTCTCTTGCTTAAAATCTCCTTAAACAGTGACAAAACTCATTTCTCACGTATCATTTTCAGAAATATTCAAGCACCACTGGAGTCCAACAAAGGAGAGGGCTCCCACTATTTCGCTAACGTTGATACGCAGCCCTTACCCAGACATTCCAGAGCCTTCTAAGACTCTAAGACCAAAGTTAAGACAAACAGCAGTGAGTCATTACTGGAGCATCACTTAACTGTGTGAGGTGTAACTGGAAGAAGCAAGAATCCAACTACTTAGTTCACATGGAGAAATCCTCAGGACACGTGTCAGATGTCTCCACGGAAGGAGATAATAAATTAAGCTTTTTCTTTTTTTTAAATAAAGTGACACCTGTTCTTCTAATAAAGCAAAAGCGATGCGTGTTCAGGATGCATGGTCAGTCCAAGCAGATTGTAAGAGCAAGCAAAACATCCAGAGAGGAAAGAACGGGAAGGATCCGTACCGTGCAGTGGGATAGTGACCTTCTGTCCCGTTCTTCCCGGTACTGCAGCTGTGGTCATGGTCAGGACTGCTTGGCCAGGAGAAACCAACACATTTTCAGCAGCAATGCTTGACACTGGAGCAATTGTCAGCTTTGTTCCTTCAGTTAGAATTTTTTCCACTTGCATTTCTTTGGAGCTGTCGTCTCCGAAGAGCCTCCTCTTAGCACTTCCAGCTGTAGGAGAACTGTAGCGCTCGTGAACAGAGATCGGTGACAGCGACTGCATCTCTGGCACGCAAAAGAGAAAAAACCCAAGAGCTTCAGAGAAGGTTGTTGATGGGAAAAGTTCTCCCCAGGACAGGAAGAGGCTGACCTTCCCACCACAGAACCAGAGGACAGGAAATCGCCTCTATTTGAGAGCTAATCTCCCAGTTCCCTGCTCCCCGCAATATGAACAAGACCCGCAGTCTAACTGCCTCCTTTTATCTTGTGTCAGCCCAGACCGCTTGGTTCCACCATCAGGTACCACACGGGAGACAAAAGTAACCCGGCTGATCTGCAGAGATCGAGGAACAGGCTGATTACAGACGCTTACTCCAGCCTGCTTCAGAGATATACAGAGGAATACAGCAAGTGCCGCTCCTCCGAGCGCATTCCTCGACAGCAGCACTGACACATGCTCCGGACATGCTGCCTTCTGCTTTCGAACTCCCTCTAACCCCAGGCAGAAGCTCCACCCTCATCCACCCCCAGCTTTTCTGTTGCTTTCCAACATTTGCTCCAGCAGTAAGGCTGAAGTACAAAATACCCCTTCACAGGTTTCTGTTCTCTGCCTTTCTGCTACCGAGAAGACCAGTGACAGATGTTTCCTATTTCCCATGAAGCAGAAACCTTCTGGAGAACTAACTGGCCAGGTAAGACTGATCGGAGACCTTCTAACTCTGCCAGGTTGGCTTTCTTGGTACCACGGACAAATAAGCGCTCCCAATCCCCACCATTTTCTGCTGGAAGTTAGGAGGATCGTTTGGTACCAGATTCTCATACACAAGATGAGGTCTCAGACAGCCAGTATACGATTACCATCTCCAAGCTGCTTTCCCTTCCATCACAACTAACCGTAACAGCAACTGCTCACACATCTTTCCTAAGGAATATGTAAAACCCACAGACTCTTTTAACACCATCTGCCAGACAAACACAGAAGAACCTAGCATCACTGTAACGATCAGCCACAGTGCACCAGCGAGACCTGATGGGCTGCTGTCTGGGATACAGCAAAAGTGGCAACTCCTAACTTGGAAAACAAAGAACCAACAGCAGCATTGTTGCTGCCCCTCCACCCTCGCTGCCAAGAGCCCGTTGTGACACCTGGGAATCTGCAAAACGTGAGGAAGTTCTTTGGAGGAAAGAAGTACTGTCCTCCCCTCCTGCAAAAAAATGTTCTGTAGGAAGGAGGAATAAACGCAGCTCTGTCATTCCACTTTAAAAAAGTCAACTAAATCCCGTCAGACTCACTGAGAACAACCAACCAACAACTCTGGAAAAAAACAAAGGACAATAAGCCAGGAGATGACAACCCACCTGGCAGTAAGGCAAGCCTCGCATCAGGACAGCGGCACAACCTGCTCTAGTTAAGACCTGAAGCGTTACCACCGAGTCTGCTGCCACCAAGACACGGCGATGGAGTGACTGGACACATCTAGACCTTCCCTTGGTTGAGTAAGGGGCTTCACAACTCTGAGTGCTTAATTCAGATCCAAGATTGATTTTTGCAATGATAAAGAAGCGTAACCCCCTTCTCCTGAAATTCACACATTCAAATCACACCAGAACCTTGAACATACCCCGCCTTAAGCTCCCACCAAGATCTGTCCGAACCTCTTTCACTCGAGGGTGAATTATGGGAGATACTGGCATCATCGGCAAATGCCCAAGCCCACTTCCTCCATTGCTTGCTTCGAAATTGCTGGGGAATATTACCTGAGAAATAACAAATGTCAGTGAAAGACAACAAATAGCTCTCCCTTCTTTGAACTAATCTAATAACAGAAGTTTTTCTGCAGCAACTGACTCCTTTGAACGGTATTCTGAATAAGAGAGTAATAAAAAGAAGGCGTATTTCTTGATAGAAGAACAGGTAACATACTTCTTCACAGGTTGGGACCTTGTTTTCCGAGGCCTGAAGGGCATTCCAGAGTGCCGAGTCCCGCGTCCAGGCAAGGCTCTCTAGAATTTGTTCTTCAATGCTGTTGAGGTGCTTCACCATGTCTCTGGAAAGTCCTTCCTCAGACCGAATCAGCACTTCAATTACCTGATGGGAACAAGACACGTGCACAAAAGCAAAGCCCTGTCACTCATGCTAAGACTATCAAATCATTATTCCTTCCAGGATCTGTTCAGAAAGTCTCATCAACATAGAATGCTCCAGCCTCCTCCTCCTCCTGTCTTCATCTTCCCAACCCTCTTCTGATCCCTCTTTCTAGCCCCGTTTCCCAAAGGCAGTCCCGGAGTTGGAAGTGGACAGACGTCCCATCGATGTGGAGCCACCCACGCCTGGGGAGTTTTAAGGCCTCTCTCACACCACTAAGCACGTGCAGAATGGAAGCTGTAAGCACAAGCAGACTAATGCTGCAGTCTACTGAAAGCGAGTCAGCAGCTGGAAGTGGATCAACGCCGCGTCACAGTTAAACACCATTTAAAAAATGTTTTTCTCGCTTTACGTTTCAGCTTCAACCCCGGCACTACACGTGCCAGGTGATATATTTAAGGGCAAACAGAATTTAGAGCCGGCATAGTGTATGTTAATGTCAATCGCTCTCCTACGTGACTACCCAGGGAGGAAGAGCATCATCCTCCAAGACTGCCCATTTTCCACACAGATTGTCCTAAGATTGGATTTACCTTATAGAAATAGAATGGTCTGAGGTCAAGGACTTCAATGATCCAGGGGAAGGTACGGGGCGAGCTGTATGCGAAGAGCACGATCTCCAAGCAGCAGGCCATGAGAGAGCGGTGGAAGACATCCTGTTCCAAGAGAGCCTGAAGGGATTACAGACCACGTCAGCGAGCTGAGGTTTGGGCAACGGGAGCGGGAGCGTTGTGGCACCGACATGACACAGCTTATGGCCAGAGAGAAGAGCTACTGCTTTTCACTGCCTTCCTCAGCCACCCCCTCTGACAGGGAACTTGAGAACAGTAAGGACGAGGAGCAGACTAACGGCACCAGAACCAGGGTGTTTTTCACACTATGGCCAAAGGAACTGTCCTCACCACGAGCACAACACAGAGCAAACGCATCGCTGCCTAACCAGAAGTACCGGTATTGTTCACTGGGTAACAGAGAGAACAGCCATTATCTGTCCAGAAAGCTGCGATTCTGGAACAACACAGAGGAAGAGGGTTCGCTACAACAGATTTGTACCATCTCAACAGCAGTACAACCTATGTTTGGGCCCCTCCCATACATTTCCCCTTTCAATCCCAACTCTATGTGCAGGGGGCTCTGTTCTGGAACTGCCTGAAGATAACCCCCCTAGACAGGGTCACAAAAAGCCTTCTCCTCTTTCGCCAGCTCTTTACTTACAGTCAGGTCCTTTCCATGTAGCCGTCGTGTTTCTTGCACCACTATAGTCTCCAAGATTTTGTAGTACAAGATCTCAGCCAGTTTTAATCTGTTTACGGCAAAATCTGAAATTTACAACCAACAGAGATAAAGCCCAAAGCTGTTTGCACAAAAGGCCTTAAGGGTGAATCGACCAGGGCTCGTCCTCCCCTAAGGAAACAGCGCATGCGTTTGTGTAGACTGAAAATCAAAAAATATGTTCAGAAATCCGCCACTCACAAGCACCGCATGGAATTCTACAGCTCTTTCAAAGGATCACGTAATTTAATATTTCCAGGGATGTAACTTTGCAGACAGTTGCAATAAGAACTTTCCTGTTTGTATTCCGTTTCCTTCACTTTTTAAATCTAAGAGCACAAGATCGCAGTGTTCGCTGCTGCAGTTTCAACGCTCTCCTGGTTACCCCGCTTTGAACTGCAGCCTTGGTGTGACTTGGCAGTGAAGTTTCACTCTTCACGCACAGTGTTCTGTTTGACAGAACGGTCTCCTGCTCGGATTGTCCTGGGTTAAAACCAGCTCCCTGGTACTCAGCAGCCAGCCAATCGCACACACTTGGCTTGCCCCGACACCCCTCGCAGTTCACGGCCGTACCTATATGAGATCCGGGCTGTTCATCAGTGGACTGGGTGTAGCTGCGACAGAACGTCTCACCTATTTCTTTCACCCTGCTCAGGATGCTCTCCAGAGGGCTGCGTGCACAAGACCTGAAGCAGAACACAAAGAGAAAGTCTCGTTTGTATAAATAAAGGCACAGTTTCAAAAGACCCTCAAACCCAATCACCCAAACCAAAAGAAGAGAAGCTGGTTACGCTGAGCTCTCCTCATCAGGCAGTGGCCTGTAGCACCACAGAGAGCAGAGGAACGCACAGACCGGACAGAAATACCACCTCCTCTTCCCCTTCTCCCAGCAGCATGAAGAGAGACTGCGTGTGTTTGGGGAGAAATGGAGGAGAAAGCAAGAGCTACAGCAGCACCCTCTGGGGAACAACCTCTCTGCTAGGGGCAGGGCAGCAGGGAGCAGGCCACAACAGGCAACAGCCGAAGGCACCCCCGAGCCCCCAGGCAGCAGGCACCGTCTGGGGGAGCACAGGACAGCTTCCCAAGTCCAGAGTCAGCAGCTGTCCAAACCACCTTGTTTCCACGGAGGGACTGATGGACTCCACAGGTCACCATCACACAAAGGGGCCGGACAGGCTCTTTCTGCAGCCTCCAGCTGTGCCAGCAGTGCTCGATATCAGGACAGTGGCTGTGACTAGGGCCGAGGTACTGAACTGTTTGGAAGAGCCAGTCTTGAGATAAGCTGAGGTTTCATTGAACAAAGGATCCTAATTAACTTCAGTTACGTTTCCAAGGAACTTGAATTTGAAAAATATTCAAAAGCCTAAAATATTGGACGTGGTCCAAACCACGGCTCTTTCTGATCCTCCTCCTCCTCGGACAGCACAAATCCCAGCACGTGCTGAATTCCTGTCCAAGAAGAGCAAAGCACATTTCTCGTCAGATTTACTCAATTCTTTCCCCCCTTTTAATGCTTACATCTCTCTTGACCGACTGGCTTATTACTTGAACAAGCACATTTTTCATTAGAGATTGCAGCCATGTTACTGTTTTAATTGTGTAACATAAATAATATCAAAGAGTCCTTAAAAAAAACAATCAAAGAAATGTTCAAAAAAACCCCAACGCATCCTCCTGAGCAGCTGTAAACTTCCAAGAAGTGCTAGGAAAACTTTCAGAACACATTAACTCCAAAGATGAGAGCCAGAAGTAGCACTGTGCACCTATTATGAAGGCTGCTGTAAAACATTGCTTCTGCCCTTCCAATATGAAGCGCTAATACTAAATGTCCGCTCTGATTAATAAAAATCATCTGGTGACCTTAGACCGCGATAGAGCAAGGCCTTACGTTGCACAGACGTTAAGGAGAGCCCGGCAGCTTTACAGGCAGTTACTGTTTTACAGGTGTTTACTAAAGCACTGCTTTTTTATGAGCTCTGAAACAACACTGATATACCTTTTACTGATAAACTTTTTTTCCCCCCACTTATCTGCTTATGCACAAACATTTTCCTGTGCCTTTTGCTCCGGTGCTGTCACGCATCCAGGAGCCAGAAATGCAGGTTGATTTATACAGCTGGGACTGCGTCCTAGAAACGGCGATTGCGGGAGACTTGGGTTGTGTTCAGCTGTCACTGCTTACGATTTGCCAGGATCATACATCAGCCATAAGGGCTGAGCTCTGGCTCTTGGGCGGGCATGCTCTTGCTCCTGCTGGGATGCCTGTCCTACGACAGACATCACGGCTCAGGGAGGAGACCGAGATGCTGAAGTGCGCTCAGAACAACGAGAGAAATGGAAAACACGGTGGCTGCTGCCGTACGAGAGATCAGCACCAACAGCAGCGAGGGGCGCTGCTAGGCTTACACACGTGCTACAAAGTTAGATTAAGTTATCCTCAAGTACTGTGAAGGAGAACTGGGGAGGCTTCAGGCTGCTTTTAGCCTTTCTCCTCAACTCTTTATAGCTTGTTGACCCTATAACATCTCCCTCCACCCCCCAAACCCATGGCAACATAGTTCCTGTATCTGTTAATAGAGCTGTACTTGCTTAAAATTTAAACAAAAAAGAACCAGGCTTTCAGGCACACAGCTAAGCAACAGGAGCAGAAACCGAAGCTACATTAACACAGTGGGGGTGACAAGTGGGGCGGGGCGCGGCTCCAGCTCTCCTTCCCCAGAAGGAGAGATCATCTAGAAAACTGAAGATCTGTCAACTGGAAATAATACAGAAACAGACAAAACTACTCTGCACCAAACAGAAGAGATTGACTTTGAGCAAGAAAGCAGGTGTGACCACGAAAAGACGAAAGCAGCTCGTCTTTCAGGAGAGCAGCTCCCGAAAAGGAGAGCTCTGCAGCGGACAAACTCACTCAAAAACGGCTACGAGTTGTTCACTCGGCGCATCCTTCAGCCCAGCCACCATGTTCTGCAACCGGCTCACGCTCTGGGTGGCTGAAGTGACTGGAGTGATGGCAGCTTCCTGTTCTCGTAGGTATTTTCTTCCCGTCAGGGGAGTTGAAGGTGCAAATGACCTTTTCTGTAAGATAGAGAAATTAGCACATAAAAGCAGTCAACAGAACTGTTTCAAAAACCTTTTGGATGAGCATCTCCTGCAAAATCACTCCAAAGATTACAGCAACACCACTAGTTCGCTACCTGCAGGACTGAAAATTAGTTGAAGTCCTCCCAGGACTCCGTAATACAAAATATAACAAATCTTCAGGCAGACTAAAATTAACCCAAAGCATTTTTTAAAATAAAATATAGGAAATCAAGATTTTAGATCTTAAAGCCTGCAAATTTTTAAGCTCACTTGAACATTAGAAGTCCAGGGCAGGAAAGTGAATGCATGTGCCTCCATTCGCTGCCACTGCCACCGCTGGCTGGGTGACCCAAGGAGCACATGGCAGAGCTGCTCAGGAGAGGACCACCGAAAAGGTTCCTCAAGAAACACTGTCCTGGTGGTCCTGGAGCTCCCCTTCCCCCAGCGCAGGATGAAGCCCTTGAGCAGATGGGGCTCTGTCCTGTTTATATCCTGCTTGCTGGAAGTGATGCAATGAAGCCTTTGGTGGTGGATTTAGAACAGACTGGATTCAGAGAGACAAGGCAAGTAACAAAGAAAGGTCACACCCGCAGTCGGTACCCACCACGAGCACGGAGGTCATCACCGCGCCACAGAATGAAGCTCAAAATCCATTATCTCTTTCCAAATTACTGTCTTTTGCCTGAACATGAAACACACTTATATTTGGGAGAACAAGCTAAGCCATACGATCCATTTACACCAGCACTAACGCCTTGCAATACACATTCTTATTTTTCAATTGACGTGTAAATCAAACTGCGTGCGGCCCCTCCAGCCAGCCAGCGCCACCTGTCCTCCTCATCCAAGTTTAAAAAAAATCAGTGTTTTCCCACACGCCAACTTCATCACAAATGTTTTACATTTTAAACACAGGGAAACAGTAACTCTGCTTGTAGGACACTTTTTGAGATGAAGAGCAAGACGTTGGTGGGTTTTAAGTCTCAAATGTTATTTCCTATAGAATAATACACGTGATTTTTCCTGTCCTAAAAAAGGAATTACTGGGAAAACAAATAACTGAACCCAGCGTAAAGGTTTCAGGGAATTCTTACGGGGTATAAATGAAGTTTGAAGAAAACCATCAGACCTGAATATTCAGGTCTGAACCACTGATGTTTCCCATACAAAACCAGACTAGGCAGACGAAGTGCTCTCCTCCTGTGCAAGGAACAGTTATTCACCACATTCCTCAGAAAAGAGACGTCACCTTGGCAAGACAGCAACCACTGGAGCCCGCAAATGGCCTTCAGCATCTTCCTCTCAGGGAGGAGTTCCAGAAATTCCGTCACCCCAGTGATTCAAATAGCGTATAAGGATGGAAACACAGGCAGGAGGACCTCAGGTGAGACCGGGCTGTTAAATGCTTTCTCACCTTTTCGAAATGCTGCTGAAGATGACACTCCACGTGAGCTCTGGCTGCTGTTCTCCCTGCTGGCACGTCTGCAGGGAATTTTCGAGGAGTGCCAATTTCTTCTTCGGCATCAGCTCCCAGGAAGACTCTCTCGTCAAAGTCACCCACGGTCAGAACATACTCTTCGTACTCTTTATTGAGTGCTTTGCTGAAAGAGAAGCCCAGGTTTTATAGCCACGGTTAAACTGCTGAAAAAACAGAAGAGTGCCAGTGGAGCTGAGGGACAAAACCGAACCCGAGTCGTGTTCAATGCTCTGGGCAGCAGCGCCGCTTGTGAGTGAACCTTCACTGCCCTGAGCCCCCTGCCTGCAGCCGTCCCTGCTTTCTTCCTGCCTAAAACCTCCCCGGCTCCCCCGCTGCAGGGGCTGCTGCTGCTGCTCCTCCTAAGTTACCACCAACACCTGGCTTTCAGGAAGAGGAGGAACACGCAGCTTTGCTTCTGTCCCAGCTGTGACTCAAGCAGTGTGGAAGCCCTCACCTGAGCAGAGGTTAAGGCGTTCTGTACCTGGAGCACATTAACGGTAACTGCACTAAACGAGTTATATTTGATTTGCACTTCTGCCACTTCATAGCCCATAAATTCCATAACGCTACCGAGGCAGGGACATTTAAGAGCCAGCCGCCCAGACTCCCTTTCTGAAGTCACCACTGCCGTCTGATACCAAAGAGGGCCCTCATTTTCTTTATTCCAGCTCACCCGTCACACAGGAACGGTCCATCTCACGAAGGCTGTGAAACTTGGAGCTTACATGTGGGAAGCAGCAAGAAATGTTTTGATCAAACTCAGGACCAGCTCGTGGTGCTGAACCCTGTGTGCTCATTTCTCCAGATACGTGAATGCCATGAAACAGCTTTTGCCTGCAAAGCATCTCAGCAATTCAAGCTACCGCTTCAGCACGTGCATTAGAGGATCAAAACACTTTGTTCATGATGCAGGTGAATCTGTGACCTCATGGGGAACCTGCCCACGTCACAGCTTCACCTTCCCCACGTCTTTTAGGAAAAGGTCTATCACGGGTTTGGACAAAGGAACGGAGAGGCTTCCACGCTGCCTTTAGACGTCAAGCTGCCTACAAGGGGAGAGGGGCTACCGCGTCACTCCTCACCAGGAACGCCATTAACGGTTGAGTAGAACTTCTAAGAGAAGTTCCTGCTTCAGAGAGGTCACAGCCACACCACTGTGGTACCTGAATCGGTGTTACCTACACTGTTAAAACAACATTATCAAAGCAAACCAAAAAAGTTAAAAACTCACCTGAAAAACAAATTACTCAGTATTTTTGGAAAAGGTAAAAAACCCTTTAAGGAATCCAGAACAAAGCAGCTGCTGATCACATTTTGCACTTAAATGAGCTTTCAGAAGTGAATTTCAGAAGTTTCTGAAGCACCTACGCTGGCCTCCCACAGAAACGCTCCACCTCTTTTTTGTGGTTTTGCAATTGTTGCTTCTATTTCTTGTGGGAATATTCTCAGATTTGTACCCTCAACTGGAGGCCAAGACAGGAATACAGAGATTTCCCTTCCCTGTGTCTAGAAGCACATCCGTGAGCTTCAGAGCCAAGGCTGTGATTTGCATCAGGTTACTCAAAGGTTACAGCTGCCAGAAAACAAGGGCAGGCGCCATAAAACCTGACACGAAGGAAGGAGCTCTGCAGCTGAGCCCTGCCACCAGCCGCATCTCAGACCCAGAGGGCAGCTCTGATCAGCAAGTGGATCAGAGAAAACCATTAGTTACGGTAAGATAAAGGAGCAGGAAAACCTGAGGTTTAGGACGCAAAGGCCTGTATTTCAGAAATGACACCAAACCCCATGATTAAGACAGGACTTACTTATTTTCTGTAAAATTGCAAAGATCCAACAGACATTCTCCTTTTAAGATCTAGGGATAAAAAGGAAGAAATAAAAATACATAAGAAATAATGAATACATAATAAAATCAAGGCTGTTGCAGCTCTTAACAGCGTGAGGGCTCGGTGAGTCCAGCCAAAAAGGAAATGAGATTTCGGAGTGTCACTGGACCCTTTTTGCCCAGACCAAAGGACCACAAGGCCATCAGCGAGACACGCAGATGAGGCCAGTTCCAGCCCAACCCCTCGCTCTGGACAGACTCACTCTGCAGACTCAGCACCTCTATTTAACACCCGTTCGCTGGGCGGGTCGGGACTGACCCGATGAACAACTACACAGAAACCTCCACAGAGCCTGGAAAAGTCTCCAGCATTAAATGCAGACAGGACAGTTTGTACACCTCAGCCACAGCTTCTTCCTTCCAAAGCGCCTCGCTCAGCTCCCCGCCAAGCTGCCGTGACAGTTTCCCCTTAAAATTACTTCACGGCGGGGTTACTTTTGTGCCGGAATCATCCACAGTTCAGTTTCACACTGCCAGGAAAGGAACAGTTCCTCACTGACGTAAACGGCCAGCGCACAGGGCACCTCACAGCACCCGTCGTTACAAGTGAGAGTAAATTCTGCTCCTGCTAGAACACATCCAGAGAAAACCCGACCCTGCCCACGGTCACTGGCCTGCCTGACACCTTCCTAAGCGGTCTCGAGATGGTTCACCCGCACGTTCTTACAGCTAGTGACCCGTACCTTCCTACCAAACAGTTTGGAGATGTACGGTTTGAAGTAGTGTTCCTTTATTCCTTTGGCTTCTACTAAAAGCCCGTCATGCAGCTCACACAGGGTGGCGATGATGCAAGGAGGC
>NW_010409168.1:22513-23372 GCF_000710305.1 Buceros rhinoceros silvestris
GGGCGTGGAAGTCCGCTGGTAAGCCTGAGAACAGGGAGGAGGGGAGGGAAAACAGACAACCAACCTTCAGCTTCACTGGAAACGAAACAAGAGAACAAAGCATATTTGACTGTAAACACCGCGTCCCCGCCGTACCTTTAAACGATGGATTTAGCAAATCTCTTCTATTTGGACACAAAAGGGCATTTGCAAAAATCAGGTCCAAGCAGCACAGAAGCAAATGATAGGAATTTACTAAATCATCTCCAATCATACGGAAATTACCTTCAAGAGACAGCACATCACGTCAAGCAACACAAAAGAAGTTCACAACTGGGAACGTATAGAGACCGTGCAGCTCAGGAGCAGCCTACCCTTAGTGTACACAAAGAGAGTCCAGCAGAAGTTGAAGAGGTCCTTGACACTGCATGGCACCCGTCTGGCAAGGAGGAAAAGGGGGGAGACGTCAGCCTGCGGCTCCAGGAAGCTGAGGCTTGTTTGACAGCGACAATTCCATTCTGTTTCCTTGCTCCACGTAACCGTCAGGGCCGTTATCTTAATGTCACACTAAGGCACAGCCTACACCACAGGACCTGGCTGCAGCTTTCGCTACCCGACAGGCTCCTGTCTCACTGCAGGGAGCATCTCGCATGGTGCCCCCAACCCTGTGGCTCTCCTCTGCACTAACCCTGCCCTGCCTGCAGCCCTGGACACGCCTTGTCCCCGGTGTCACAGCTCCAACAGAACCCTCCCGCTCGCAGGCGGGGAGATGCCAAGGGTGATGTCAATTCCAGTGGCGGGTTTTCCTCAATCTTTTACTAAAGCATCAGTGATCCCTCCAAAAAGGCAGCTACAGCTCATGCTACAGCTCGTCTGCTGA
>NW_010409168.1:23531-23922 GCF_000710305.1 Buceros rhinoceros silvestris
CCACGTGTATGGTGGAGGGATTATCCAAACGGCGGCGCTAGGTGACCAGGGAAGGCACTGTCCCAGGCAGCCTCCACGGAAGCTAAAGCTGAGGCTACACCAGTGCAGGAATGTTGGCAGAGCACACCGACACCCCTTCTCCCAGTGCGCAGCGAGTCCCCCAGACCCACGCGGGAAGAGCTGCAGCAGCAGAATTATCCCTCCTGCCCGCAGAGGCAGAGCTGCGCAGCAGTGTTTTACCGGAACAACCATCCCCTCGCACCCAGAGGACGTGCACAGACCTGGCTCGGCTGCCTCACCACCGAGGTGACGCTCTCACTATGAAGCTATTGGAGACGCCGCACGGTCGGCGGGGGACACTGACAAGCACCTTGAACAACAGCAGAAGTTC
>NW_010409168.1:24034-25370 GCF_000710305.1 Buceros rhinoceros silvestris
GAACAAAGGCAGAAGTTCTGTGTGCGCCTGGAAGGCGACACCGCCAGTGGCCCTGTCTGCCACAACAACGAGTGCAGCAGCTGTAACGGTCTTCCTTGGCGTGTTACCACTCAGCTGGCACCCACGGTACCACCCAGCGGCGCACAGGTCGCTGTGGACCTCGCGTCGCTTTGTATGAAGGGATCATGTCCAACACCAACCACCCCAGCCGGAGCTCTGCCAGGATGAAACGCCTCGTGAACTCTTTTGGTGTCAGTCTCGCTGTATCTCGAGACAATCCACCCCACAGCTCCTCTCCCCACCACACTCAGACACTCCCGCTACAGGCCAGTTTCTGCATGTGACAGTGAACTGGCAACCAGAGACACGACTCTGTGACACCAGCCATGCCCCGTCGCGATCCGGGATGTCTCTGTGTTCGCTGCATTTCAGAACTGAGGCCACAACGGGGCCCTGTTGCTTCAGAACTCTGCGTAACGTTTTAAAGCTACAACTCCCTGTTAGGCAGAGCCCTTTCCAGGGGAAGGGCACACGACATCTCGGACATACCTCTGCTTCCTACTTCGCTGTGGTTTAGGAGTTTCTTCGTAAGGGTTTTGAAATATATCCAGAAATATTGGTTCAAACTTTTTGAAAATCACTGTCGACACTTCAAAATTTCTCTCCAGCCTCTCCACTCGTTCTCGGAACTCCTGCGGTAGATTTGACATGTCCATCCATTTCTTCATTTTGCTAAAAAACTGAATTAAACTTAAAAGGAAAAAAGAAAAGTCTGCTTTATTTTGGGCTTTAACTAACTTCCTTTATTATGAATTTTTAGAAAGCTGAAATGCAACATATTTACTCCTTATTAACCAGTTCAGTTAACACCTAGGTTTACCATTTTCTTCCCCAGAGACTCCCAGACTGTATCTGGTGTAAGCTTTCCGCCTCTCATCGCTTTGGTTTTTCCCCTTGACCCTCTTTAAGGCTCTAGTTTCACGTAACAGCTGCCAGCAGAGCTGTGTCAGCGAGGGCAGGGGAAGAGGAGCACGGGGGCACAGCTGTCTGTGTGCCAGGGCAGGAGAGGCCACGGAACCGCCTGAGGGGTCTGTGCCTACCAAAGGCACCGACACAAACCCCACAGGTTAGCAGCGCCCCGGCAACCCCCGCTGTGGCGAGAACGGGTCTCTGAGCGGAACGAGAGCCACGCTGCAATCTGCCACCCCGGGTCACAGCGGCAGAAAGCCCCTGCGGCAGGTAAAGGTTTATGGGAGCGCACAGTGCTGCGTTCCCAGATGCACCGTACGGCACAGCTGGCAGCGTCGGCGCTGTGTCCAGCGGCTGGGCCAAAGAC
>NW_010409168.1:25488-25766 GCF_000710305.1 Buceros rhinoceros silvestris
GGCAGCGTCGGCGCTGTGTCCAGCGGCTGGCCCAGAGCCCGCGGCCGGCACGAGCCCGGACCGCCCAGAGAGCACTCAGAGGGCTTGTCTGCGCTCCAGTTAGCTACGGGAAAAAGAAAAAACTGGCATGGGTGGAACAGCTGCTGGTCTGAGGTGTGTGGTTTTTCAAAAGCTTGGAGCTGAAAACTCAGTATTTGCATCTTATTTCCATTTTTAACAGAGGATTTATTGCTTTTCCACCGTTACCCCGGGACATGCATTTTGCAGTGCCTGGAGCC
>NW_010409169.1:0-223 GCF_000710305.1 Buceros rhinoceros silvestris
AGGGTAGGATGTAGCAAGAGACGCTGCAGGCTGAGCCACCTTAGAAAAGTCACACAGTGAGCAAGGGATTGGGGGTCTGTCACCCAGCTGCCTGCAGGCACCACCCTTGCCCAGCTACCAGCGACGTTCTGTTTTCCTGCCCATTGTGTTCTGGGGCAGCAGAAGGGTCTGGCAGAAAAACTCTCCCTGTCAGACCACACATCCCTTCCCCCAGCTCCCCACG
>NW_010409169.1:525-3205 GCF_000710305.1 Buceros rhinoceros silvestris
GTGCTGGGGGCTCGGTCTTGGAAGCTGTAAAGCTTTGTGCAGCAGGATGCCCTGATCAGTGCTCCTTCCTCCAACCCCCCCACCCAACCCCGGGCGTTGGCTCTCTGCCTTCCCTTGGGAGGAGAACTGGTGCCCTGGAGGGATTCTTGCCATCTCCGCATGTTTATCAGGGCTGGTGGGGCACCCTGCCTGCCTTTGGCTGCTGGGATGAGAAACATGAAACGTGCCCAATCTCCTTCCGGAGTTACACACGGACGGGAAGAAGCTATAAGCACAAGCTGGAGAAGGGAAATCCTTATTAGTTATTAGGGAAAAAATCTTCACTGTGAGGCTACTAAACACTGGCATAGGGACCAGGCAGGGGCAGGAATTGCCACCCTTGGAGATCCTCCCAAGCAACCTCATCTGAGCATCCTTGCTCAAAGCACCAGGGACCTCCAGAGGTTCGACTGCTCTAAACCGTGGTGTGACTCAGAAAGCCCCAGTCCATAGCAACCCACACTGAACAGAGGTGAAGAGGTCACCAAGGCTAGGGGGACCCACTGCCCAGGGCCCTGGGTTCAAGTGAGCACAACATCCCCTGTTTGTCAAGGAAGCTGTTTCTTCTGGCAGACACCTCGCCCAGAGGTGGGGTGTGGAGAAGGAAGAATGCTGGGGCTCTGTTCCTACGGGAATTCCTGGCCCAAGGGCTCTGTCCTGTGAGTGCTCGAGCTGCTCAGCACCCTCGTCCTCGCTGGCAGCAGGGAGGCAGCCCTTCCCCAGCAGGCAGGCTTGGAGCCAGGGTGTGTCAGCGGAGTTCCATGCGGTTTGTAGGTGAGATGATGCAGCTCAAGTGACCAACCCAAGGGCCACTACTGGTAGAACACACGGGATTCTCCTGATGAGCAACACGTAGGAACAAATCCCCCAGCCCCTCTGCCTGGGACAGATGGAGGCTGAGACACAGGCTCAGCTCCGCGCAGACCCTCTGTAGCTGTCACCTCCATGCGGCCCAGTCCTGCTCAGCTTCTGGGTGAGCCTGTGTAGGACACAGACTTCACTGGCAGTTCAGGGAGACAACATCTCTGCTTCTGCTTCGGAGGGGAGTGGATTTTCCTGCAGGTTCAAGCCTGCAAAGGGAGCTGCTTTCATGGTCTTGTTCCTCTCCAAGTAAGAGACCTTGGGCCCAAAGCAGAAGGGCTGTGTCCCCAGTATCCCGAGAGCTGGGACCTGCACTGCCCTGGGCATCCTCTTAGAGGCTCTCCCCTAAAATGTCCTGTGGGACTGTCTCTTCTCTGGGAAGGACTGACAAGGAAGGGGGGGGAGGTCAGTGAGCAGGAAAGTAAGGGTGGGCAGTGGGGTGATGCTTGCACAGGGGAAGAGCAGAGGTTTGGGAGGGACGAGGTGACACCTCTCCTCTGGCAGGCATTGGTGTCACAGATCTGTGCACAGCGGCTGCGCCTGGAGTTTTGAAAGAAGATTTAAAAACTGATTTAAGGCTTGGAAAAGACCCTACAGGGAGAAGCGTAAGTGAAGCTGCCTGAACTCTGTGCAAAGGGAAGCCAAAGAGGTTTGATGGTAGAGCCAGGGAGGTGCCACAGGGAGGAAATGCTGGGGAGAACAGGACAGTGAAAGGCACAGAGACCCATGGCTTGAGCCAGCTTCACGCACCAGGCAGTGAGAGGGGATCGAGCCGTCAGAACTGCTGACAGTGTCTGTGTCTCTTTGTGTCTGCAGATCCACACGGAACAGCAGGAGTGGGTTCATCGAGCCCAAGTTCCCCATTGTACCTTGATGAAATGGGAAGACTGGTCCCGGGGAGGGGACCTCACCTCCTCCAGCAGAGAAACCACCGTGGCTCTCCCCTCCGTGTTGGTGACCCTGCTATTCCTATGAGAAGAAGGTCCTGCAGGCACAAGGAATTATCTTGTCAGGTCCCAAAGGGCTCTGGGGAAGGAGCCATAACTGTAACAAAGCCCAAACCTAATGCCAAAGGCTTCCCCTCCCCTCCCCTCCCCTCCCCTCCCCTCTCCTCATGTGCTATAGAGCAGCTGGAAATGTTGGAGCTGGGACACCAACGAGGAGCCCGAGGGGTGGCAGCTGGGGTGGATGTTTCCTTGTCCTCTCCCCACACACATCTGCTTTCATCAACGCCCAAACAGCAAATGGGTGCCTGCAATTCACTTTGAAGTCCCACGTCCCTGCGCTTAGGTTGGTGGTTTCAGGAAGGAAAGGTAGAAAAAGACAGATTCTCCTTTCTCCCCATTTCTGGGTTTTAGCTGTGTGCTTCCACGGAGCCATCCTGGATCTCTGGGGATGTGTCTCTGGAGAAGAAATCCCAATTCTGCCAGTCCTGGGCAGCTATGGGGATGTCTCCTATTTCCCTGACCCCCCTTCACTTCATCTCTCTGCCCCATTCCCCAGACAGGGACCACCTCTACCTCCCCACCCTCCCCTAGACCCCACCAGGGACTGTGTGCCTCCCCCGAGACAACCCCCACACCCCCATCTGCTCCCGGGAGCTTTGCGGATGCTCCAGGTCTTCCTTTTCTCCCCCCACCAGCCCTACTTCTTTCCTCTCTGTCTGGGAGATCAGTCATCCCGGGTGTTGACACGCACGCACCCGGCTCCCCCGGGAGGATGGGGATCGTGAGGCTGGGGGGGGCTCCTCTGCGGCGGGGAGGGAAAGCCGCCCACACCC
>NW_010409169.1:3404-3847 GCF_000710305.1 Buceros rhinoceros silvestris
GCTCTGCTCAGCCAATAAATAATGGAATGCGTGTGTTGACACAGACAGATTCCCCCAAACTGTCAGAGATGGGAGACGGAGAGTGAGCGAATGGAGCCCCAGAGGCAGGAGGGAACGGGAGAGGAGCAGCGGGGGAGAGCGGGGAGAGGGGGCAAGGGAGGGAAAACCGAGCGAGTCCAGGGAGGCAGCGCTGACACAGGGAGCAGGGCTGGCCAGGAGGAGAAGGAGCCTGAGGAACACATATTTGTAGAGGGGAAGGAAAATCAAGCCGGGAACTGTGGGTGGAACGTGGGGGGAGTGCTGCACACACAGCGGGATGGAAGCAGAGGGAGAAAAAAAATCTGAAGGTGGAAAAGAAAGAGAAGGAGGAACAAAAGGCTGGCAGTGCCCGCCGGGCTCCCTGGCTGCTGGCAGTGCCCGCCTGGCTCCCTCCCTGCCTGCAG
>NW_010409169.1:4002-4417 GCF_000710305.1 Buceros rhinoceros silvestris
ATCACACGCTGCCCAAGCAGGGCCCATGTTCCCGCAGCCCCGTGCAGAGCAGCCCTGACCCCCCAAGGTGCTCAGCGCCATGGGAGCAGGCGCGAGGTGGGGAAATGGTGCCGCTGGTGCGCAGCCAGCAGCAGAAATTTGCTCCGATATCACAAGTCCCCGAAAACCCTCCTGCGGACACCCTGCCTCCACGCTCCCCCCGCTCCTCCCCATCACCCTCCCCATCTCACCCTCTCCCTGATCCTTCTCCCACCCGGAGATGTTTGCTCTCTGGCTCATGATGGTTTTTTGCTTTCCTCATGACAAAGAAACACAACGTCCCCTTTGCTCAGGAGCCCCACCGCCAAGCCCAGCAGGAAACATCCATTCCTCCAGCAACCCTCCAGCCCAACCTGGCTGTGGCAGCAGATCCAAC
>NW_010409170.1:0-339 GCF_000710305.1 Buceros rhinoceros silvestris
CCCCCGAGTGCCCCGCCATGAGCTACACCATGGAGCCCCTGGGCAACCCCTCGTACCGCCGGGTGACCGAGACCCGGGCCACCTACAGCCGCGCCAGCGCTTCCCCGTCCAGCGGATTTCGATCCTAGTCGTGGCAGACGCAGTCGTGGTCGCGGGGCTCGGGCAGCACCGTGTCCTCCTCCTACAAGCGCCCCAACCTGGGAGGGCTGCGGGCCGCCTACGGCTCCACGGTGCTGAGCTCCGCCGAGAGCCTGGACGTCAGCCAGTCCTCGCTGCTGAACGGCGCGGCCGAGCTGAAGCTGAGCCGCTCCAACGAGAAGCAGCAGCTGCACGGCCTGA
>NW_010409170.1:596-974 GCF_000710305.1 Buceros rhinoceros silvestris
CTGAGCGATGCCTACGAGCAGGAGCTGCGGGAGCTGCGCGGAGCGCTGGAGCAGGTGAGCCACGAGAAGGCGCAGATCCAGCTGGACTCGGAGCACATCGAGGAGGACATCCAGCGCCTGCGGGAGCGCTTCGAGGATGAGGCGCGGCTGCGCGACGAGACGGAGGCCACGATCCGCGCCCTGCGCAAGGAGATGGAGGAGGCCTCGCTGATGCGGGCGGAGCTGGACAAGAAGGTGCAGTCGCTGCAGGACGAGGTGGCCTTCCTGCGGGGCAACCACGAGGAGGAGGTGGCCGAGCTGCTGGCGCAGCTCCAGGCGTCCCACGCCACGGTGGAGAGGAAGGACTACCTGAAGACCGACCTCACCACGGCGCTGAAG
>NW_010409171.1:0-1657 GCF_000710305.1 Buceros rhinoceros silvestris
GGGGTGAGGGTCCCCAGGGAAGGAGGGCAGTGGGTCTCGTCCCCTAGTTCTGGTCCCAAATCCCAGCAGTGAGAAAGGAAATGGGGGGAAAGCTGGTGAGGAAGGGAAGTTGGTGAGGAAGGAGAACCTGGAGAGGAGGAAAAGCCTGTGAGGGGGAAAAAGCTCGAGGAGGAAAAGCTGGAGAGGAGGAAAAAAATTGTGAGGGAAAACACCTTGTGAAGAGGGAAAACCTCAAGAGGAGAAAAAATTTCTGAGGAAGAAAAATCTTGTGAGGAGGAAAAAACCTGTGAGGAAAAACACCTTGTGAGGACGAAAAACCTGTGAGGAGGAAAAACCTTGAGAGAAGGAAACTTTGGTGAGGAAGGAAAATCTTGCGAGGAGGAAAACCTTGTGAAGGAGGAAGCGTTGCGAGGAAATAAAATAAGGAGGAAAACCTCACGAGGAGGAAAAACCTTGGGAGGAAGAAAAACTTTGAGAGGAAGAAGAACCTTGTGAGGAAGAAAACCTGGCAAGGAGGAAAAACCTGCTGAGGAAGGAAACCTGGGGAGGAAGGAAAGTTTGTAAGGAGGAAAACCTCATGAGGAGGAAAAACCTTGAGAAGAGGAAAACCTGGTGAGGAGGAAAACTCACCGTGGCCCAGCTGAGTGCCAGGAGAAGACTGATGCGACATCCTCCACCCGGCTGCTGGCGGTTCCTCCCTCCCGGCTCGGCCCAGACGCTGCCGTTGAGGTTCTCCTGGCCGAGGTTCACAGGGTCAGCACGGCCGAAGGGCGGGCGCCCGCTCCTTAATGAGCGTCTCATTAGAATCTATGCAAAGTGTGGGGACACGCTAATTAAAGTGATTGCTGTTCACTAATTAAGCAGCAATTTACCCTGTCAAGAGGGGTTTTCTCATGCAAATAACAACCAGGGAGAAGGTTCCGATGGAAAAAAAAAGCCGGAAAATCCTTCCTGGCTCCACGAAGGACCTTCGTTATCTCGGTTTTGATTAGTTTTACCCCAAAAGCTGGGGCCACCTCGCTTGAGCCATCCTCAAGTCCTCAAATCCAGCAATTGAAGCTGCTCGCAGCTCATTTTGGGGCGTTTTCTTTGGATTATGGGATTTTTAATCCATGGAGGACTTCTCTAGCCTTTATTGTCTTTATTTTTTATCCCTGTTACCCTCATAGAAATAACGACGTTCCTCAGGAAACCTCCGGAAGAATAAAAATCCATCTCCCCCAGGCACCGCCACCAAAATTTAGCCAATCCCGCAGCATTTTGGGTGTATTTGGGGTCTTTTGGAAGCAGTTAAGGGTTTGGGTGCAGGACCGTGATGTGCTGGTTTGGTGGTTTTAATCCCGCAGATGAGGTGTGACGCCGGGTGATTTATCGAGATGTTCGTATTAAATTACGAGGGAACGGGCGCTTCCCCACCACTTGACGTGATCCCGCTGTGGTTGGCAGCTGGAGGCCATGCGAGCCTCAAACAACCGTTTTTGGCTGGTTTTCAGCCCTGTCTTGCCCGAGCAGGAGTTTCTCACTGCCGTTATCTCCGGTTGTACAAGTCCGAGTGCCGGCTCCTGCCCTGGGGTCACCCCGACCCCAGCAGCACTCCAGGCTGGGGGCAGAGCAGCTGGAAACTACCCAGGGAAAAGGCCCTGGGGGGGTGGTGACA
>NW_010409172.1:0-526 GCF_000710305.1 Buceros rhinoceros silvestris
CCTGCTTGCTACGCTTTTCACCGCTGGGTTTTGCTTGCTTCTGCCTCTGATCCATGGTAGACTGGTAAAAATCGTGTTGGTTTTGGTTTTCCCCACGTGGCACTGCGGCGTTTTGACTGCCGCAGGTTTTCTTTGTAACTGCCACCATGTGGCCGTCACCACCTTTGAACTGCCGCGGTTTGTTTTGTATTTAATATTTCTCTGTTTGTTGAGTTATTAAAGTTTGTTTCAGTTTTCAAAGAAAGCATATTAGAGATCTCAAGAATTCTTTTCTCCCTTTCCCTATTTCTGCTGGAATAGGGGAAGGTATTATTGTTACTGGACCTTGGCTCAACCTCGGCCAAACCAGTGACAACCCCTCACTGAAGACCTGTCTCCCCTCCCTTTGACACATTAGAAAGACTGATAAAAGCATGTGCCTTGTAACCTGAATAATCCTCTCCAGCAAAACACCCGACCCGCCTGGGAGCACTGGGCTCCAGCACGACCCAGCTCAGACTGCACCAGCCTTGAGGGCGATTCCTGC
>NW_010409172.1:646-1937 GCF_000710305.1 Buceros rhinoceros silvestris
TGCTGAAGATGCCTCTCATCTTCCTGCTTGCTCATACCAGCACATGAGTTTCAGAAGGCAATGGAGGTTGCAGAATGAGCTCATTTCATGTCAGCATGGCAATCTCTGAGTCACCCCACTCTTTGCTGTCACCTGAAGATGTCTACCCAAGAGCTCTGCTAGCTCGAGAGCTCCCAGGGATGCTCTGGGTGAGGTGAGTGAAGGGACATGCTTCCTTTACTCCATGCTGCATTTGAACAGGCTGCAGTGCCTTGTCTGAGCAGTTGCTCCTTTGAGCTGCTTGTCGCCTTCTCCAGAGGCTGCTGGTGGTTGTCCACCACGGGGCCTGGCAGGCAGAGATGGCAGACAGCACTGGGGGCAGAGGAGATGGAAGCAGTCCAATGTGTGTCCTCACGAACAAGTCGCAGATGGGGAGTGCATTATCTCACCGTTCTGCTGCTCTGCCTCCGTGCTGTGCTCAGCCCTGTGGCTGGGCCAGGCTGGGGTCTACCCCAACTCTGCTGGGTCCTGTCCTGACCTGCTCCCCGATGAGGTTCAGGAGCAGGGGCCAATGGGGGACTGCAGAGCCAGCCACAAAGTAAGCCAGGCTAAAAGCCAACAATTTCATTTTTCCAAGACACAATTTCAGCTTCTGGGATGCTGAGATGAGTGTGTGGAAGTGCCACGCTTCTTGATTCAACTTCTACAACATTCTTGGCGATCAAGCACGCTATCACACTAAAAAAATAATATGCCTCGGCAATATACCAGAAATGCTGCCCCGGAACAGACACTGTGGACGGTGGCTTTGAGACAAGCCTGTCTAGAGCTCATTATCTGATTGCAATGAATGTGGGCAGCAGAGCGCTGAGACACTCCACAGCTCCCTCACCAACTCTCCGCATCCAAAACACTTGACTCAGGTCTCAGAAAACATTATGCTGTCCAAAAATAATGAGATTTTAAAAATTAATAAACTCCAGCTCTGTTTATTTGCCTTCTATTTTTTGGAGCTGTTAGGAATCATGTTTCCAGCTCTTCTCTGCAGTCACAAGTTTGGCTCTGATATGATTTTTATTCAAGACTGAGTGTCTCGTGTAATCCCCTGACTCTTTCAAGCTGGGGCTGTAAGAAAAATAACAGGTCTCTGAGGACAGAATCATCAGAGCTGCCAACCCCGGTCAACATTTTCAGGCTAGTAAAGCAGGGACCGGGATGGGGATGCTCTACTGACTTTGACTTGGAGACTAGTGAGTTACTTTACCTCTAATTTTACTAGTAAATGCTTCACCTCCGGCTTCATGATCCTTCC
>NW_010409173.1:0-12092 GCF_000710305.1 Buceros rhinoceros silvestris
CTATATCTATATCATCTATATCTATATCTATCTATATCTGGGGCAAGGTGATGAAGATCCCAGCAGATACTCTAGCTCTATATTTCTGACACACACATGGCATTATCTAACTCATTCAGAAAAGAAAAATCAAAGGTGTGTAGCAAGTTAAGCTTGATTTTGATCTACAACCAAAATTAACTTTGTGATGTGTTAGTTTTTTTCTAATCTTCACAGGAGTGTCCAGGAGAAGCGGAGTTTTATATAACTTAGCACAATCATTGGATTTTGCTCAACTGATAAACCCCCAGCTGCGGGTAGGAGGTACAGGCCAGACGACAGAACATTTTGGTCACAACCCCATTCTAGCTGCCCAAAATGCAGCAATGCATATTACATTCCTTAAATACTGTGAAAATGGAGATTCTCTTGATGCTATGAGAACTAATTAATAGTGTATAATCATAAATCTTTTTATTCCTTTTTGTATTGCAAGTGTGCTTGTTAACTTGCTTATGTAAAATAACGGCTTAAGCTGTGGCTTTTCACTTACTTGAACTACATGTTTTCCATGTAATTACTGATACAGTTTCTTGCTTTTAATGTGTTGCCAAATTTTCACAAACATTGCCTTAGCACAGATTCTAGGAGGATCTGTTCCACAACCTACTCTGGCACAGAGGTGAGGCTGACAGGTTGGTAGTTCCCAGAGTCCTTAATTTTTTAAATTGCCATCAGAGGGCTTGGGTTCGGTGTGGGTTTTGTATATATTTGGTTTTTTTAGTCATTAAAGCAGTTCTAGTTTTCTTTTCCAATACATAAGTCTCTCTCCCTTACTCCTTTTCTCTTCCTGTTTGGGAAGGGAGAGGGGTTAATGGACAGCATCTGTCATTCGTCTAGTGGCTGGCCGAGCCCTATCCCCTGACAAGATCTCATTACTTTTTGGGCTGGAAGAAGGATGTTTACGTGGTCACTGGTTTCCTTTCTCCTTGATCCTGTTCAGATCAGTTCCATTCCAATACTGTTTTCCCTAAGTGGTAATAAGTAAGCAACTTGACAGCAAATAAGCTTAGGTAGTCTAAGGAGACAGTTTGCAAACAAAAATTCTGAACAATTCTCAAGAGTGATTTTGTACTAAGTTGGGGAACCTGCAGGCGTTTCAAGTTACCATTTTCAGGTTCTCTTTCTAACCCTGGTCTGTAAGACCCCTGTCTTCAAGAAAGGTCACACTTCAGTCATAGCAATAGTGGCAGAGTCATGCCGTCGTATTAGTAATTATCTTAGTTTGCAGCATGCTCATAAAAATTGACCTAGGAGAAATGGACTTTTTTCCTTGCTATTTCAGAGATTTTTCAGGATTATAGGAAAAATCAGAGTTCATTGTAGAAGAATGAACAGAAATCATGTTCATAAACAAAAGACACAGTTATCAGCCTGCACTCTTCTCGGTAAAACATCAGTGATGACATCAGGGTTGTCCCAAAACCCTAGGAAAAATATGTAACATCAAAACAGGTGGTGGCTCAGTCTTTAAAGAACTGGGTGCCTTTGGTGATTTTGAAGAATGCTTTGATGATGACAAATATCCTATCCAGCACACATGACTACTCATCAAGCTTTGAACACAGTCAAACTATTAAAAAAATAAAACCATTCTGGATATCTTACAGAAACGGCTTCTTGTTAATAGAAAACCTTTGTTGTTACCACATGCTTTAAACTTTACTGAGAATTAAAAATAAAACCAGAGTTTTAGAACAAATATCTACTTAGCGTTATATAGGAACAAAACCTAATTTGATATTAAGCTTTGTCTGTGCAGGCTTAATTTAACTGATTTTGCATGAATTAGCCCCCATGTTGATACCTTAGAGGTCCATTTAAACGAGCTTTTTCAAGTTTAAAATGATTAGGAGTTTATCTTGATTAGTCATAGACTTGAGTTTAATCAAATTAAGATACTCTTGAGGCAAAATAAAACTCTTCAGAAAAGAGTTAGATTAAGCTGGTTTAAAAACAGATTTAAAGCCGCCTCAAACCAGACATAAGCCACAGACAGATTTAAAGCTGCCACATAACAGACTTGCAAATAGAGAGGTTTCCCAATAGGTTTATGTAATTATTTGGGCAGAAATATGTTGCCACATATTCCAGGAGATAACTTATACACCAAAAACTTGATAACACACTCTCCTTCTTTGCAGAAGCAACTTTTGTTTATGTACAGATGTTCTGTAACTTAAATGCAAGCACAATATTTTGTTTTCCTAACAGAGCAGTTGTGCTCTGCCTAAAAAAACCCTAAGTTGAATGAAATCCTATTAAAATAAAAATCTTTACAGACTTCTTAGAAAGTATCTAGATAAAATATATTTTGATATACAGAAAGATAATGAGAAAACATCTTTTCTGAGTAGTTTTTTACCCTCTCTCGTGTCATAAACTTTTTTTGCTTCATGAAGTGGATCTTCTGTAGAGAAATGAATTTGTGGAACAGTCTCTGTCTGCTCTCTGTTAGTCATATCCAAAAGTAGATGCAGACAGACCATGCGAAATATTTGAAACGACTGAGCACAGAGTTCACATTTGAGTTCAAATGCAAGTTCCCAGCAGGCCATTTGGTTTAATCCAGATATGTTAATTTGTTAGCAGATATCTTGGTTGTCTGTAAAAATGGGGAGTACAAACTCTGATCCAATTAAATTTTTTGGACATATCTTTTACAAAGTGAGGATCAAGAGGACTGCATCTGAAAGTGTGAATACAGGCAAAGAAAATCATTTATTCTGAATCCCTAATATAATACATATGACAACTCTGTATATGTGGCTGTCTGACCCTGGGATTATATGTACATGTGGATTCTTCTGGAGAAAAATCCTCAGAAAGTGTCAAAAGTAGTGAAAGTGCAAACCAACCACAAATCTATGTTTATATCTGGTCTGTGATTACTGGGCATCAGGAGCATCCCAGCCAACTAAATTTAACTCAAGAAACAGGTAACTCGGTGTCCACACTCCTCAGTTGAGTCACTGGGCATCTCTGAAGTAGCAAATTCTTCTTCAAGGCTTGTGGATCTTCAAGACGCATGACATGACCTTATTGGCACAGAGGTCAGTGCACATTGTAACTAACACTTTGTGGAACTTTTATTGAGGAGTTGTATTTCTACTTTGAAAGAGCTAGTTCAGTGTATAGCACATTGCTTTATCTCCAGAGCCGCCTGAATTCTGAGGTCATCTGTTAGGTACATAGTAATTTGTTGTGTTGGGAAATCTGATAGTATTTATGCTTAGCTGTTTAGTGACTACTGTGAAGGCAGTCTGCCATCAACCATCAAGTTAACTAAGTTCCTCCAGCGGTAGATTTGGGGTGTGAAGCACCAGGATCACATCACAGATGTCAGCAAGCTCGGGGGAGCCTGGGGCTCCCTGTTAAAAAGAAAAAAAATCCAAGTGAGGCAACCAAGGACCACAAAGCATTGAGACAGAAGCCAAACAATAGCGTTTCATGGGCATCAGAGTGGTCCAGAAGTTATGTATCAGTAGCTACCCCATAAGCTCACAGTTAGCTTCCATAGGACTGGAAATCTTGTATAAGGCACCAATGATCTGTTCTAGCACTTATTTACCAATTAAATTAATCTTGTCATTAATCACTTTGGGAAGATTTGTGAACAATGAGTTGATTAAGCTATCCAAACATGGTTTTGGATTTGTAGTTGGCTTAATTTCTTCTCAAAATCACAATTTGTAGAAAAAAGGGGGTGGGGCGGAATTATTTCCCCGAGTCTGAAGCAAGGTTAACAGATGTGAATGAACATTTCTTTGTATATATAGAAGTATTGCCAAACTTTCCTCAGCTTAACCTTGCAGTGTTCTTTGTAAATACCTCTGTGCATTGGGATCTCTGAACACCTAACTAAATCTCTTTATACCAGTACAGTTTATTCAGAAAACAGCAAATTCAAGAACTCAAGGAGACAATGGTACATTTAGAAACCTAATTGCTTTTGTTTCTAAGCTACTTGTATAAAGTGCTTGGTCTCTTAGCTCTTGTCATTTATCCAGTCTCCTTTCTTTTTTCCCCCCTCTGAAATTTGTTCCACAGTAATTTGTTGCTAAAGCCATATACCTCAGTGACTGTCTGAAGTGTTGTTAAGTAAAGAAATTATTTCTAACCAAATCATCACATCCCCTACTTTCCCGAAGAAGAAAAAAAGATAAACTCTAGTCCTAAATTGTCTTTGGTGAGTATGGAAATAATTCAAAATAAAGCACATTCAGTTTGAGATTTACAATGAGCCAAAGTTCATTAGCTCATTAGCATGGGAAATAAGTTTAAGAGGGTTCATAAATCTATAACAAACAGAAGCTATAGCACCTAATTTACCTTGTTCTGAATACCATTACAGGTTATGTTGACTTAATTAGGATGCACCGCTGAGCATTCAGGTGCCATCTTTAGTGTCAGCACAGTATAAACCTAGGCTGATTTTAGTTTATTTTAAAGAAATAAAAATTGCTGAAAAATAGTAACATTCCTAATTAGTTTTAAGACTAATTTTGCTTGGAAGTGCAGATTCACTGCAAAAAAAGTTTGTTTTTAAAAGGCAGCAACTAAAACAGAGATATACAACATATTTAGGATTAATAATTCTTTAAGGCTTAGATAAAATAGAAGTTGAGACTTGAAATATTTTGTCATTTCTACAGCTGTCTTTTCTACAGCTGTGAAAAATTTATCACTAGAAAAATAATTTAAGTATTAAACTCCGCTAGAATGAGACAGTCCATTTGTACAGCTCAATCTGTCTGTATATGTTAATGAAGATTGTGGAGCTCTGGAAGGCATCTAATAAAAGGTTGGTTTAATGCATATATCCAGGCAAAAGAACAATCACTCTCCATTCAGTCAGCTCTTGACTGCTCAATCTAATATGGTCTTCCTTTTACAAAGGTACCTTATGCCTTCAGTAGCAAAAACCAGAATAACATCCAGTACATTAGTGTTCAATATCTAACTAAGTGATTCTATTCTGGTTTTACAAAGATTAACATATCAATATTACCAAAACCAAGGAATTTTAATACAGCTATTGGATTGCCTTGTACAATATCTCTGAGATACAGTGAAACTGTGAAAGTCAAACCAACTCACATCTGGTTTTGCATATGCAAATGTAGCTTTGTTTTGAGCTGTGTATACTTCAGTGAAGACAAGGTGATGTGGCAGATGATAGGCTTGTAAGTATTGCTGGGTTTTTTAAGGCAAGATTTGAACATGTCTTCATGTCTTTTTAATCACCCCACAGATATTTTTTATAGGTCTTCGTAACACCTTTCAGCAATGTAACCGACTGAAGCTGGAGAAACTGTGCAGACTTTGGTTTAAAAGCAGAATCAAAGATATTTTTCCCTCACATTTATTTTCTTTATGTACATGAAAAACTGAATTGTTTTATCAGAAAATAAAAGCTGTTAGGTTTCAACATGAGTAAAAACACTAGCGCTAAATTCTTAGGATCTATTAAGGGACTGATAAAACCCCCACTTTGAAGAATTAAAACTAAAAGGAAATGGCAAAACAGAGGTTTTGTTAATTGTCAGGTAACATGAACCTGGACCTAGCACGCAAAAGCAGAGACTTCTTTCTTTGCTGCTGTCTAACCTTGGGCTGGAGATAATAGCAAATAGTCATAGCTGTAGCTAGGAGACTTCAGTTCTTTCTAAAATGCTGTCACCAGTAGGGTTTTCCTTCTACTTCACTAAACCTTTTTGAGGCACTTTTTCATTCCTAGATCATGTTAATTATTCTAGTTTGGCAGAGTGTTTGAAATCCTTAGCTGGTTATCACACGGAATCACAGAATGACCATATAAAACCTGATTATTGTATTGCAAGTGAAGCTGGTACATGTTGCTATGTTCAGGTTGCCTAGTTCTACCTATCATTAAAGAAAAAACAATATCTATCTACTTTTGCAGTTCAGAGCATGCTTTATGAATTAGAGGTAAGGCTTATATAAAAGTAAAGCAGGTAGTACTGTAGGGAGAATGTGCAAGTTTGCGTTGTTGGCCCCTTCCGTGTCTATTTTAAATTAGTGTCCCCTCCTCTCTTCAGAAAAGAGACACTGAGGGTGTTCCTTGGACACTTATGATAAAGAAATATTCCTCTTTTTCTGAATTCAATATGCCTCTACATTTCTGAAGAGCTTGGCATTGCTTTCTCATCCTGTCCAGTAGGCAGATAGAAAAAGAACACTGCTGTTAACATTCTCTGCCCCTTTTAAATCTGAGATGCAAAATTATATCTGAGAGGCAAACCTCAGTTCCTGGGAAATGCAGGGTCTGCTTTAACCATGACAGTTTACCTGTTAGACAATATGGTATGTCTCCTTATCAGCTGCTCTCTCTTTACATTATTATATACAGTAATATCAAAGATTTTTAAAAAAACAACAACAACTACAACAAAAAAAAACCCCACATAGGAGTGAAAGAAAAAAAACAAGTAAAATGCTGTTATGTTTTTGATCAGCAGTATTCTATCTTAGTTATAAATATCATTTGACAGGGACAAAAATAGAAATCTAAGAGTTTGCAAGAGCTTTTCGCATGACTTGCACGATTTTTAAAAATTTTTTTTGTTTAAATACTCTGTTCATTTCAAAGAGTTCTGCATACCTTTCTAATTGGAGAGCTATAGATTTTGAAAACCTGCACTCCAACAGACAGACTAAAGGTGTTACTGGAAACACGTTATGTATGTTGTCAATTATTCCCAGGTTAAAAACAGACACCAAATAAAGAAGTATTTTACTTAATGTGGTAGAAGCTGAGCACTGTTATTTTGCTAGTCCTGTTCTTATTTTGCTTAAATATCATCAATAAAAAACGTGAAAATGACTTCCTTTTGTTTTTTTTTTTCCCAGAAGACCGAAGTTTTCAAATTAAGAAAAAAATGAAGAAACAAATACCTTTAAATACTAATAGATTTCTTGTGATTTATGGAAAATTATCAGAAATTATTCCTCTGTCCAGGTATTTAAATCGTCACATCAACCACAAAATGAACTACTAATAATCAGTATTTTCCTTGCAGGCCCTGCCACAATTGATATTTTGAGTAAAAAGACAATGTTAAGCAGGGAGATAAGACAGGTAAAACAAGATCAATAGGAGTTTGGGGAGGAGAAGCAGAAGATAAAACTTACTGTGGAAAAACATTACTTTTTATTTTTCTGGATTAAAAGAATATAAGTGTAGATTACGTGTCAGCAAAATTTGTCCGCACACCAATCTTTGAATAAAAGCAGGGTGGTAAACACATCATGCTCTTTTACATATACATATGTATTTTAATTGGGACCGGAAGGTGCAGTATCTGAGACTTTTCTGCCTATTTAACTATGCAAATGCATTTTGATTTCTAATGACTATTGTTTTTCTCCAAAAATATACACAAATAATTCAGTGTTTCTCTTTCAACTTAGTCATTAAATTGTGGTCACCGAAACACAGTGAAAATAATAATTTGTTTAGGAAGATAAGGCAATCTTTTCCAGTGTCTTAAAAGGAATACTTTGACCACATATGTTATTTAAAAACCACATTCTTATTATGAATACATCAGAAAATTTCCTAAAATACATAAATTGATCAGAGATTGTGGGGTTTTTTTCCATTAAGTGTAATTAAAGATCAGAAAAAAGTTATCATGAAGCAGACATGAGTATGAAAAATGTTTATGCTTTCTGAGATAGATAGGTTTCATAGAATCACAGAACATCCCAGGTTGGAAAGAACGTCGAAAGATCATCTAGTCCAATCTTTCATGGGAAAGAGAGTCTAGATGAGATTATTTAGCACCCTGTCTAATCACATCTTGAAAAATTCCAGCGAAGGGGACTCTGCCAGGTCCCTGGAGAGGTCATTCCAATGAATATTTTCAATGTAAAAATTCACTTTCTTATATTGAGGTGAAGCGTGTCCCAGTGCAACTTGTACCCAAGCACAAGTTTGTACGAAGTACAAGCCTTTGTATTCTCCATGAGGCTCACTGTGAAGAGAGAGCCTTTGTCCTCTTTGTAGCTGTCCTTTAAATACTGGAATACTGTGATGAGCATTCTCTTCTTTAGGGTGAAAAAGCCTATGTTCTTCAGTCTTTGCTGTCTTTACTGATAGGGTAGACTCTTTGATCATCTTCCTGTTCCTCCTTTGACCCTCTCCAGTGCGTCCAAGTCTTTTTTGGAATTGTGGGAACCAGAACTGGACATAGTATTCCAAATGCGGCCTGACAAGAGCTAAGAAGAGTGGAATGATTACATTTCTACCTTTGCTAGTAATGCCCCTGAGGATGCAGCTGCAGCTTAGGATTCCATTTGCCTTGGTTGCTGCAGCAGTGCACTGCTGAATCAAGTTCAGCTTGTGGTCCAGCAGGACTCCCAGGTCCCTTTCAGCAAGGCTCTTCCTCAGGCACACATAGGATGTGCTTGTGAGACAGGCCTGTGCTGGTCTCTTTGGTTCTGTTCCAGATGCAGGACTTTACACTTTTCTTTGCTAAACTTCATACAGTTCTTGCCAGCTCCCTCTTCCATCCTGTCCAGGTCTCTGGACAGGAGTCTCTCTAGAAGGTGTCTCTTCATTCTGATGTGTCCACCTCAGTTTACTCTTCCCAGCAAATTTGGCAAGGGTGCTTACAGTCCTATCCTACAGATCATTTACGAAAACCTGGAACAGATCATTTATGAAAATACTGGGCATGGGGCCCAGTATTGATCCTGGGGAACCCCGCTTTTGACAGCACTGTGATTAAACCCAGCCATCAACTAAATACCACACAGCCATTCGTTCACCATTTCCCCAGTGGGACGGGGGAGAGAATCAGAAAAAAGATAAATATCCTATGTCGAGATAAAGATTGTTTAATAGTACAGCAGGACAGAAAAGAAAGGGGAAATAATAATAATGATAAAAGAATACACAAAACAAGTGATGCATAATGCAATTGCTCACCACCCACAGACTGATGACCAGCCAATCCCTGAGCAGCAGGCTGCCACCTCTGGCCAACTCCTCCCTGGTTTACTGTTCAGCATGACATCCTATGGTATGGAATATTCCTTTGTACAGTCTGATCAGCTGTCCCAGCAGTGTCATCTCGCAGCTTTTTGTGCACCCCCAGCCTCCTCACTGGGGCAGTATGAGAAGCGGAAAAGTCCTTGACTTAGTGTAAGCACTGCTCAGCAACAACTAAACCATCATTGTATTATCAACATTATTCTCAACCTAAATACAAAATACAGCGGCACTCTACCATCTACCAGGAAGAATATTAACCCTATCACAGACAAACCCAGGACAGACAGGCTGCCAGACTGAGTAAAACGCATAGATCACCACCCTCTGAGTGCAGCCTGTGAGACAATTTCCTACCCATTTCACAGGCCACTCACACAGCCTGTTTCTTGACTGCTTGTCCAGGAGGAGGCTGTATGTAACAGTGACAAATGCTTTGCTGAAGTCTAGGTAAACAACATCCACTTCTCTCACCATGTAAAAAGTAGATGTTATTTTGTTGTAGAAGTTGAAGTTGATAATTTGACTTCAGTAAATCCATGTTGGCATTTCCCACTAAACTGCTACATTTGATTTGTAACAACTTCAGCTGGTTTGTAATAGGTTTTTTACAGCAGAGAATTAAAACATTCAGAATGTATGAGAAGTACATTGGGAGCACATCTTTTATTCAAAGTATGTTATAGGAATTAAGAATGTGGCAACTTTCCATGGTAAAAATTTTGCACGTTTTCTCTGTGTTAAGATGATTTTCAAGTTAGTAAAAAGAAGTAGTCATTAGTATTTTGTTTGTTTAGAGTTCTCGAACTATAAATACATTACAAACAAGCTTCATTAAAGGGCGGAGAGAGAGAAGTTCTGTCTATGAGCAAATCATCCACAAACAACACTACTGTTGGTGACGAAATACAGATGACTTGCCCACTTGGCTATTTTTTTTGAAATGATAAGCAGTGCTTTCTAGAACATTGAATATGGCAATGAGAGTTGTAAGAACTGCGTTCCTGCTTCTCACCAGTTTATTCAGTGACTTTACAAGACTGGTGGAATTTCTCTCTCATTGCTAAAGGAAATCTTCCCTCTGGCTGACATAGTCATCCTCTTAGATTACATTCCTTCTTGATTTATGCAGCTTTCCAATGAACTTGTTTCTGAAGAGATCTTCTATCATTGCAGCTTTTCCCCATGTGTTATTTAAAACCTGCACAACACCTTCCAAGCATAGAGATTCCCGTGTGTGGTGGGGCACAAAGGATTTGAGCACGGCAATAATCAGTATTGTCACAGCTAAGCTCGCTGACAGAGCTGGCAGCTCTGACAACAGCTTAATTTTATGTACCAAGAGGGTTGTAGCATTAATCTTCCATGTGTGAGTTATAGTTTTCACTTGGATGTTTTATATGATATGGAGAGGAGCCTGGGTTTATGATTTTGTTTACTTGCCTTTTCCAACCTGCAGCAGACCTCTGAGAATAGAGACCTCTGAGTACCTGTGAGAATAGGGTTTATTCTGCAAAAAGTTCTGCTGACATTATGGCATACTTTTCTCAGGTAATGGCCTGCTGAAGCCAGTTCAGATGAAAATAGAACTGCTATATCTGTTGAAAATGCTAAACTACTGATGTTCATTCTGCCTCCTAGAAAAGAGGGTAGAATTCATGAAAATGGTGTATATGAACATCTATATACTGCTCTATCCTGCTATGAGAATCTTATCGATTACTATATTTATGCACAATGTAAGTGAGAGCAGGTATTGAGTATTAGTTTACTGTCTAAACTATCTGAGAAGCATTTCTATTTTTGCTTGATAGTTTGGGAGAAGGGAGTGTGAGTGCCACATTTACCTAGTCATTCTGGATGTTACTGGAAAAAATATTTGAGCCCTTCTGTGTTTTGCTGGTGTAAACTTTTTTTTTTCTCCTTTTGGTTTGGGCCTATCAGGTAAAGCTTTGGAAACATGTACCTCCCACAAAACTTCATCTATACCTGCACAAGCCACATTATAATGCAGCTGAAGGAAGTTAACAGTATAATATCAGTATAGAAAATTGATAGTAAGACTGTAAGATAGTCCTATTAAAGAGAACAGCAAAAGCTGTACAAAAAAACACTTGAAGAAACACCATGGCAATCTCAGTGAGTAAATTCAGATGGAGGAATCAGAAGAAAACCTCCAAGGTGTTGAGAGTGTCTGTATCAAAGCTTGTTGGAAGCTCTCTGGTCTTAGCCAAGCATTTGTGTTCCTAGAAAGCAAAGGGTACTGTGGTGGTACCATTGCTGACTGCCAAATGCCCAGCCAGTTGATTTGTTATTCCCTCTCTTTAATAAGAGAAGGGGGGAAAACGAGATGAAAAATCTTATGGTTCAGGATAAAGACAGGGAGATCATATACTGATTACCATCATAAGCAGTGTAGACTTGGCTTAGGGAAAATTAATTAACAGAATCACAGAATCACGAGATTGTTTGATTGGAAGAGACTTTTAAGATTGAGTTCAACCATTCACCCTGCATTGCCAGGGTCCCAAAACATGTCCCTCAGTGCCACATGTACAAGTCTTTTAAACCCCTCCAGGGATGGGGACTCCACCACCTCCCTGGGCAGCCTGTTCCAATACTTGACAACCCTCTCTGTAAAGAAATTTTTCTTAACATCCAACCTAAATCTCCCCTGGCGCAACTTGAGGCTGCTTCCTCTCATCCTGTCTCTTGTCACATGGAAGAAAAGACCGACTCTAGGTAGTTGTAGAGAGCAATAAGGTCTCCCCTCAGCCTCTTTTTCTCAAATTTAATTATTTATTATTTATTTATTTTCTCAAATTTAATTTACTGTCAATTAAAAATAGAGTAAGATAGTGAGAAACAAAAAGAAAACTAAATCCATTTTCTTTTAGCCCCCACCTCAAACTCAACTTCAGTCCTTTATTCCCAACACTTCCACCTTCCACCGCCCCCAAACAGTGTGGGAGAAATGAGGAATAGGAGTTGCAGAGAGTCCATATCATTTCCTCTCTGATGCTATCTCCTTCTC
>NW_010409173.1:12205-15645 GCF_000710305.1 Buceros rhinoceros silvestris
TCCCTGATCCACCATGGAGTCGTTCCTACAAGCTATAGTCCTTCATAAATTGCTCCAGCGTGGGTCTTTCCCATGGGCTGCAGTCCTTCAAGAACTGCTTTCCATGGAGTACAGCCCGTCATGACAAACTGCTCAGTGTTGGTCCCCCAAAGATTGCTGCTCCTGCCTGAAAAACTGCTCCTGCGTGGGCTCTCCACAGGCCGCATCTTCCTTTAGGTTATGTCCACTTGCTGCTGTGTAGGGTCCTCCATGTGCTGCAGTGTGGATATCTGCTCTGATGTGGTCCTCCATGGGCTGCAGGGGAACAACCTGCTCTACCATGGTTCTCTCCACAGGCTGCAGGAGAATCTCTGTGCTGGCACCTGGAAACACCACCTTTCCTATTTCTTCTCTGGTCTTTGTAGTGATATTTCTCACATTATTTCTCACTTCTTTCATGGCTGCCATGCAGTATTTTTCACCCTTTCTTAAATGGCTTATCATGAAGACATCAACATCTTGTCTGAGGGGCCTAGCTGTGTCCTGTGGTATGTCCACTTGAGCTGGCTGAAACCAGCTGGGTCCACCACAGGCAGCTCCTGGCCTCTTCTCACAGAGGCCATCCCTGCAGTACAACCCCACATCCACAAAACCTGGGCACCAACACCCAGTACAGAAATGTTCACATGTGATGCTGTGGAACAACAATTGTCTGTTAGCATACTGGAAAGTAAACAAAATAAATGGAAGACTGAAGAATTATTCTTGGATATTTTGATTTTTTGGCATTATGTAGAAGTGTGGAATCACAGAATCATCTGGTTGGAAGAGACCCTTAATCAAGTCATCAAGTCCAGCCATTCACCCTGCACTGCCAGGGTCCCTAAACCATGTCCCTCAGCATCACATCTACACGTCTCTTAAACACCTCCAGGGATGGGGACTCCACCACCTTCCTGAGCAACTTGTTCCAAGGCTTCATAACCCTCTCTCTAAAGAAGTTCTGCCTGATATCCAACCTAGATCTCCCCTAGTGCAACTTAAGGCCATTTCCTATCGTTCCGTCACTTGTCACATGGGAGAAGAGACCAACCCCCACCTCTCTACGAGCTCCTTTCAGGTAGCTGTAGAGAGCAGTAAGGTCTACCCTCAGCCTCCTTTTCTCCAGGCTAAACACCCCAGTTCCCTCAGCCGCTCCTCATCAGACTTGTTCTCCAGACCCTTCACCAGCTTATATGTGATTTATTTGCTGGTTTAGACTGTGAAAGCATATTTTACTGCAGATCCAAGACAACCCAGATTGACTATATATCACCCTAAATACTTAGCTACGTTTTTTAAAGCTAACACTCATGTTTTTCAGCATTTTGCTAGCCTGAAAATAAGTGTGTTGCATATTTGTCTTTCTGAGAGGGTTTATTGTAGGAACTGTTCAGTTATTAAATTGTGAATATGTAGTAATTGTGGTAATGTTTCATACCAGCAAGGCTGTTCTTTGTGCAAACATACTTTTCAGCAATGGAGTTTTGTCATTAATACTGCTTTCTCAAAAGGCCAAGGTCACATGCTGACCAGGGTCAACTTGAGCTTCATAGCTTCTGCAGCACTTAAGGCTAGCCCAAACCAATGATGATTGCAAATGAGTCTGGATGTCCAACAACAGAAGATCCTTCAGGCAATGAATTTTGATTGTTCTGCTCATAAGAGACTGCAAACTATATGGAAGAGGAACTTTAAATTTCCCTGATCCTATTAGAGGGTTGTTATTCCAGGTCATGAATGCATTGAGCTGGTGATGTATTATATTAAATGCTGACAACTGTAAAGTACCTATTTTGGAGAGAGGCAAGTAACAGACAGGTTTATACACTAAGTTATTCATTTACAAAGGACTGCAGGAAAAATTATTGTAATTTGAAATTGATACATGCATGAAGAAAAGGGTATCCTTTTGCTCACATATGTAAGTGTAGTTCTTCATTTAAAAGAAAGAACAGTCTGTAGAATTTGGAGTAAGTATTTATTTGTTCTTCCATATCTTCTGGAGAAGGAGCTGCCATAAGGTCCATAGGGATCTATAGCTGTTAGCTGTTTTAAGGCAGTATCTGTGCCTTCCTTTCCAATGTAACTACTTTAAAAAAAGAAGTATTTTTTCTTTTATTATACTGCTGTCCCACAGTGATTTAATATATTTTTTTTAAAAAACTCCAACAAACCAAAAAGGTGGCTTTAGGCAGAGCACTACCAAATCACCACACCTCTAAAGGGTACAGAAGGTAAAGCAAGCTATAGCCAGCAGTATGGTAGTGGTATCATCCTCTTCATCATAGGATACCTATAAACTAATTTTTAATGTAGAACTACTTTTAAAACAGTACAGTTATGCTTCTAACATTTTGTCTCCAAGATATTTTAACTTATTCTTCTTGTAGCACTTTCGAATTTACTGACAATATCTTGAACAATGTTATGAAAACATTCATCATTCTCTATTAGATGTTAAAGAATAGAACAGATGTATTAGAAGTAGACCAAATCTTGGGCTTTTTCACTAAGAAACCAAAACTTACGAAAACTTTGGTATAAGAATTAGCAGTTGAATACAAGGCTGCATTGTCGTTGCAGAAGAGTTGTAACTTTGCTTCTTATTACATTGACAGCCAATATCTTTGCTGCGTGTAAATGAACTGTCCCCCTCAAGTGTTTCCATATCTGACTGGATGAGGTCAAAACATAGCCTGTCTCCATCCCAGGCTTTAAAATGGAGCTCAGGTGATTCCAGTGATGTCTGTGTTTTTACCTGTCATTAAGCCTAAGGAGTTATTAAAAACAAATAAACAACCAACCAAAAAAAAAAACCAAAAAGCTTTGCAATTATGAATGAATATTTGGTTATTTTTTTCCCACATCAGGACCAACAACATAACTTTTGTGGGAGGCTTTAAGCTGAGTTTTGCAAGTGTTAAGGGTCAAGGGACCGAGGTAATAATAATTTTAATAACTCCTCGAATTACCTTAATGAATCCTTCTGTCCTATGATAGAGACAGAAAGGGTTTTAACAGGGGAAGGAAGAAATTCACACCTGGGTCTGCGTTCGGAAAAGCTGAAACAAACTTTTAATATACAATAAATCCACACATCTATACTCTATTATATACATGTATGCATATAGTTATAAATCAAAGGAAAAAAAACTGAGGGAAAGAAAAGGACTCAGATAACAGCGTTCTTGGCAAGCGTGTCCAAGGTCGGTGCTGCTGGGCAGGCAGCCAACGACGAGATAAGGGCAGGAGGCTTCTGCCCCGCCACTCCGGAGAAAGTGAAATTCTGTCCGCAGGGAAGGGTGGGTGGGGGGAAAACCCCCGCACGCCCTGCAGATTGTCCCACAGGAGAGCTCAGCTCTCAGCTCGGAAATGGCTCGGAGAGCTCGGTTATCACGCCCGGTTCCAGACGAAAACTC
>NW_010409174.1:0-2168 GCF_000710305.1 Buceros rhinoceros silvestris
ATCTTCGTCCGCCAAGCCAAGCCATGATGACATTCCTTTCTAGCCTTGCTGCTGACTATGTGAGGCCTTTTCCTGTGAGGTTAGCAAAGGGGACAGCAGAGCAGGTATTATGGAAGGAGAAAAAAGGAACTCAAGTGACAGTCGTGACTCGACCTGCTCTGACAACTGGCTTGTCCGACAAATGGGCAGATGTCGCCAATAAACTGTCATATGGAGGATGTTAGAAGGGACGGAGGAACGTTGAAGTGCCATTGGGTTTTGTATCAGATAAACTCTTTGTGTCCTGCTTTCCCAACCCTCTCTTCTTTTCAGGAACTCATTGCTAAGTATTTCATAAGCACAATTGTGAGCTGCTCTTGGAGTTTTCTCCTCGTCATAAACAGTGCAGTATTTTTCCTAACTTTCCAAACTTTCTAGTCCAAACTTTTTCTAGTCCTTCCAACTAGAAGTTGAAGGCTTTATGAAATGATTTTTTTTTTTAACCTTGGTTCAGGAGCCACTGTGCCAGCAGAAGTTTTCGGCAGCGCTCACTGGACACTGTGACCAGCTGCAGAACAGCTTCCGATCTCGTGAGCTTGCCTCCCTGGAAAGGGCTGCTTTTAACAAGGGCTTTTGCCCCCTCTTGGATCCTTACGAGTTTCAGCAGCCACTTAGTGGTAGTGAGAGTGTCTTAACAGAAACTTCACATCTAAAGGCCATTTCATTTCTGAAGCCTTTTATTTTTTTACACGACAGGAACAGCATTTTCCAACTGTCAGAAATAAGAAAAACCCTGCTCTAGCTTCATTTCCGCATTGGAAGCGGGGACTCCACAGCCAGGCTGCCTTCTTCCGAGCACTGTGGGTATCTCTTGAGAAGTTGGTGATTTGGGGGGTATCTTGATTTAAACCAAGACCTGGCACAGATTGAGGGGTGAGCAGAAACCAACTCCTGATTCCACATAAATTGCAAATCCAGAATTTACCTTGAAAGAGCTGAGAGATTTCTTTTTTTTTTCCTCTTTTCCTAGAAAACAGTAAATACTCCTTTCCCTGATTCTAGGTAAATTTACTCTGGAAAAATAAAATGCTCTAAATTATCCCCTTCACCAACATCCTCGTGTTAGGTAACTGAGCTGTCGTGCGCCTGCTTTACCCCAGGACCACAGGGGTTTCAGTTCATATATGCACATCCCGTACGTACTGGTGAGGACCATCGGCAGGAACAACCAGCACAGCAGATGGAAAGACCCAGCCAGGCCTCCCGTGGCAAACCAAAACACCCCACTAAAGAAAGAAGCTTTTTGACCTTTTAAATAGTTTAGTGGCAGCTTTATGTGAACTTAGAAACACCTTTTCCAACTGTTCCAACTATGCAGGCACCTCAGCGCCCACTGTCTGCAAATTTAGACTGTTACTTCTTAACAGAACTACATATTTAGAAATAATTTGTTTACGAAGTACTGAAGGATGTAATGTACTAGACACACAATGCGTTTTACTTGTTGACAGGCGGCCTCAGGGAACCGCTAAAAGCGTTGGCGCTGCTCTCACTTGGGAAGAGGGAAGCAATTTCCTCTCTTTCACAGTATGGGTGTTGGTGCGCCACTGAACAACAAGCAAAGAAATCCATTATTGCCTATAATTTCCTTTTTGCTTTCATTTCAGCGGGTTCTAACCGAGGTTGGTATTGCTGGTGTATCTATTCCCTAGATAAAAACATACCGATGGTAAGAAAGAAACTCCCTCTCAGAGTTCTAATGCCAACAACAGCAAGGTAGAAACCCAACGTGCCCTTTTCCCAGCTGCCTGTTCTCATGTGAAGCCTGTTTCAGCTCTGCATGAACTCAAGAGACTGACAAACTCCTTTGCCTGTTTGTTTTGGGAAGTGCTGATGCCTCTTTCTATCGGCTGTGCCAATGCCTGGCAGCGAGGAAAGGCTTTTCATTTGTCCCGTGAAATATCTTACAGCTTTTGGGGAGGTTAGGACAAGCCCTAGCATGTGGGGGTTTTATAAACTAATATGTTCTTTAATTACAAAGAAAATCTCTCTGTTTTCCACTTCTATGACAAACCCCTTCCTCAGCAGAGGTGTGTGCAGGCTGGGCTCGCCCTGACACAGCAGCAGGAGCTTCCGGCTCTGCACTGCGCTGGGCGGGAGCTGCCAGCAGCTCTAGAGAGGGGGTACAG
>NW_010409174.1:2214-7842 GCF_000710305.1 Buceros rhinoceros silvestris
GCCGGAAGGCGTTTCCGCTCCGCCCTGGGCATGGGCGGGAGCTGCCAGCAGCTCTAGAGAGGAGTCACAGCTTCGAGATGCTTGGTCACTTCTCCCCTAGGAAGCAGGAGTTCTTCCAGCTGCCTCTTAGGCAAGAGGTGGAACTGTGCCACTACAGCATGCTTTATTCCTTTTTAAACGTAGAATTGTGAGGATGCAGGTTGTGAAGAGGATTGTGAAGTTCTACAGCAGCTACAACTGCTATGACAGTTGTTTTGAGGGATGTAATGGAGCTTCTGCCCTCGCTCGTGTCTGCCCTCAGCAGCACCTCTGTGACAGGATGGCTGTTTCAAACCCTGAGGCCTGTCCTCACCCTAACTGCAGCTGTGCAGACAGACGCAGAAGCACAAGATAGTGGCTCTAAACTCTTATTAGACCAAAGTCAGAGTCCCTTGGCTTCAGGAAGGTGGTTTAGATGACTGTCACGTCCCTGCAGCACGATAACCAAACACAACCGCTCCGAGGCATTGCTCACTGCAGCGCAAGAGTCTGCTTCACAGAAGGTACAGCTGCGTGTCATGCTCCCGCAGCAGCTGAAGTCAGCAAAAGCCCTGGGAAAAATATCGCTTCACTCCATGCATCTGAGACAAAGCAAGCAGCAGCCACCGGAAACCACCAAAGGAGCAGCAACGCGCCGTGTTTCGTCCAGAAATATTCTGTGAGCTCTGTCTCTTTGAAAATGAGCAGCGACATCCACAGATTCTCTGCTCACGTTGGGATGGCACAAAACGCCTTGTCCAGCAGATTCTAGCAATGCAGCTGTTTTTTCTGTCTGTATGACAGGATCATTTCTTTTGATGGTTATCAAAATGCTGATCAGCAAAGGTCCCCTAAAGAGCCTTGCATTTATCATTATTTATTTTCTTTCTGTACCCATTTAAATGGGCAGAATCTCAGAGGACTAGATAATATAACTGTGACAAAGCTGAGAAATCTGATTTCAAGGCTAGTCCAAACAAAACAATGACAAATACACAGCAACAAAACACAACCGATACCATCAGTTGGCTTCGTTCAAGTTAATCTTCTCTTTTTCCATTTCCTGTATTTGAAGATTGTTGGTATTGAAAAATTACGGTTCCATCAGACCGTTGCAAGTCTGATGTCATTTTCAAGGATTTGTTCCTGAACAAAAGGATATGCACAAACCTGAGACCAGTTTGTGGGTTGTGCGGAGGCCCAGTCCTGCCCCCTCCCCTCTTCCTGCACCCTCTGACCGGCTTGTCAGGGCTGGCCGGTGCCCGACACCCGAACACCAGCACAGCTGGAACAGCATCAGGCGAGGAAGACTGACCCCCCGGCAGCCCTCAGTTTCATTCTTCTGGGCAGCCTCTGCCTGGGCCAGCCCCAGTACAGCAAGAAACGTGACTGCCTGTGGTCTGCAAAGCCAAACGGATGCGCTCTTCCATCCTGCAAGCAACTGAGGCAGGGAACTGTTATTGCGATGCTGGATACGTGGGGAGGAGGACATTGACGGTGTGTTACTAAATGAATGTCCAGGTTTCTGGGACGATTGAGTTATTTGCTCACTGTTTTTTTCAACACACCTAGACAGTCTCATTTGGTACAGCATAGCCCTAAACTACTATGAAAATCAGTTATTTCTCCCCAAAGCCATTTGTACATCATGTAGAAGCAAAAAAAAAAATAGATTAAAACGTCAAAACGGTTCTGTGGTGCTCTACGGGCATTCTCAGTACTTAAGAAAGATGAGGAAGTAAACGCTGCCAAGCCTAATTTAAAAACGCAAATGATATTGCTAAACAAAGATGTCAAGTGAAAATATGCCATAGGAGTGACTATGCGAGAATGAGCGGACTCACGTTCCACCTGCTCCAGGTCTCTGGGGTGTACATATGAGCAGGAATTACCAAGGCTCAAGCAGGTCTATCAGCTGGCTAGAACGAGCGAAGCGTGTGTTACACAACTAGGTAAGTGCTGCCAGGTCAGAAGCGAAAGCAGCACCGTCTGGAAAAGCGTTATTTGTGTTTGGGATGTAAGCTCTGCCTGCTGCTCTCCCGTCCCTAGAGCAAGCGCCAAGGAGCGGCTGTGTCTTGTTTCTCTGTTGTATGACCAAGATTTGAGCTCACGCTCAGCTGGTGCACTCGCAATCTCCCGGTTTCATCTGTATTCATGAGACCTTCAGGAACTTTTACCTCTGGGACCCCTGGCCTGTTATCTAACAAGATAGATGTTGTCCAGCCAGTTCAAAGTGACCACAGATCGTCACCTGCAGACACCTGACTGCGTGGCCTTGTAAGCCACGTCTTGACTGGACGTGGATCTCTAGCACGCAGAATGGTGCTTTGTATGGCAGGTCAAGCCCGTCAGATACCAGATCCTGCACAGTGCAGAGAAGTCACAAGACAAGCGCTGGTAGGGCAAAAGCGCCAGTTCCTCCTCCTCCCCCTGTCAGCACTGGTGGCGACACAGTCTGTCTCCTTTTCCAAGGCATCCACCCTCCCGCCCACTTTGTTCTTCTCACCTGCCTCCCACAGACCAGCAGGGCTTAAAATTCGGCTTGAGAAAAGCTGCAGCCCAACGCTTGACCCGTGCTGGTGGAGTCAGTTGCTGTGGGAGGTCGCTTGACGTGGCTCTATCAAGACACCGGTCTCCTCTCTCGCTCTTTCCAGCTCCCAGGGCTGTCGGGGGAGGCTCTGTTGCCAAACATATTCCTGAAAGGAGAGGGCCTGCAGGTCCGCCTGCTTTGGCATAAGCGGGGGTTTACTTTGGTGCTGCCCTCGCTTTCTCTCTGCCTATTTTTAGAGGACTGCTTTGTGTTAGCATCCATTAAAAAAAAAAGGTGTCTTCTACGATGCCACCATCTCAAACCCCTCCAGTTTTTTGAAAACAAAATCATGAATCATAGTGAAAGGCCCTCTTGGTTTTAGCATCCATTAAAAAAAAAAGGTGTCTTCTACGATGCCACCATCTCAAACCCCTCCAGTTTTTTGAAAACAAAATCATGAATCACCATCCCTACCATGCTTGCAGAGTGAGTCGTTCAGTCAGGTTAACGAGATTCTCCAAGTCAGTTCAATTGACAACTTAAATATATACTCTCAAAACCCTAAATGCCAACGCATAATCAGAAAGAAAGCCTTAAGTGAACTTTGAAATTTCCTTTTTTTCTCCACTTCTCCTTTACTTGCCCTCCTCTCAACTTGAATTTCCTCTTTCAATACTCTCAGCTGAGCCTGAATTTATTTCTGTGGTAAACAGGCAACCGGAATCCACCAGGACGCGTCTTTGCTGAGGCTGTAGTCCGAGGTATTCTCTCGATTCCTATAAAGGCACAAGGGCTGTGAGGCTGCTCTCTGCCGCACCATCCCCAAGCTACAGACCAGGGTCTGGAAGTTCCAACAGCGATGGTTAGAGTCAGGGCTTTTGTAACTGCTGGTTCCTTTGTGGAAGAGGAAAGCGGTGAGATAGATATCCTGGGATCCAGTTGAGGACAGGATTGGATCTTTCTGGAAAAGGAGATATAACCTTCAGGCTGAGCCAGCTCCCTGCACCACTGCCAGGAGCGGTGTTTTAGGTAACCCCGGTGCCGCTGTCTGGTGTGGCTCCTGACTGCTCTCTACATTAGGCTGGTACCTCAGAAGGCAAATACCTACGAAGGGAACCCCTGTCCCTGCTTTTGCTCACCCTGGTAACTTTTTCTCTGCGTAGCTGGTTAAAGACAAAGCCACGTGCTGACCCCGTGATGGTGAAGTGGTGTTGCACGGACGGCTGTAGTGGATCTTTCAGTCCAAGGACCACATGAATGTACAAGGTCCTGAGTTCCAGAGAAGAGAACACCGCTGGCAGAACGCCCGATGCAATCAGATGCAGCTCACAGTGGAAGTCAGATCCCGCGCTCTGAGTGTCAGAGCACAAAGCTACGCACAGGAGCTTCCAACCCTCAAACGCCCCCCAGGTTCTCCCTTACGCTGTCCCTGGGCACGCATGTTTATCCGGTGATGAACAGCCGCCCGTTTTACCTCACAGCAGCTGCGCTGCCGCAGCCAGCAGCAGCCTGGGCTGGAACCCAGGCAATGGGACGAGCTGCCTGGGGGCCCTCAGGCCCCCTGACAAGTTCCTCAGCCCTTTAAAGGTATCGCTGCACAGTCACGGGCACCCTGAGGAAGAGGAAAGGAGGATGATCTGAGGCGCGTGGCGTTCTCGAATGTGCATAACGCCCGACGTGTGACCTCCATTCAGCTTCCTCCTGGTTCTGAACTGCGCTGCTCTAAACAGCTCCAGGCAGAGCGGTCAGGCTTTGGCCCGCGCCTTCGAGAGCACCAAAAGGAAAAGGCACTGCCGGGTGATTTCTGTCGTTGCCGTTATTTCGCCTCCTGTTGCTCCGCCTCTCAGCAGCTGGGGGAAGCGGGCAGGACTTGGTTTCCTGCCTTGCTGTTGAGTCCTCGTGCTGTCCTGGGACAGAAGCTCGGCATCGGGTGAAGCCCAGCGTTTCCCTGCCCTGAGCACAGAGATAACTGCCTGCCGAGGAAGGATGTGTACAAGGACTCATATCTCTTTTTTGCAGAGATCTGAGATATTTCATAAGAAATAAGGAAATGGCAAATTACCAGTTCTTGGGTTTACATTGCAGTTATCTGCTTTTAGATTACAACCTCCTCCACTGGCTAAATTTCGGTGACTTATTTTCCCCACCATTGACTTGCGTAATTTCTTTTAAAAGTCATTAACAGTTAATTAATGTGCACAGCTCAGCCTTCTGGTAGACTGGAGACTGGGGATGGTTTAAGAGATGCAGCTCTCTCCTCCACACACGGTAGAATTTGATTCCTTATATTTAAATGCTTAAAGAGGATCTTGAGTTGGAATATGTCTTATATGAGGTGCTAGGAATAACCTGATAGTGACTCAGAATAAAAAAAGCATCTTCTGGAAGACAGAGCTAATTACCCATTAATGTTTGGATGCAGTGCTTGTCTCGCATTAATTTCCACGCTTGCCAAAACGATTCTGGCAGAGGAACCAGATGTGAAGTGTAGAAATAAAAATATCAGTTTGGAAATACTAGATCTGCATGCAAACAGCTATACATGGATGGAAGTGGGAGGCAGCAGTGTTCCATGGGAGGGAGAGTTTCCGGGTGATAACCCCTGCGTATGAAGCAGCTCAGGCTCACCTTCTGCACTGTAACCTAAATTTAAACTTACAAGGCTGGGTGACAGGTATTCCTCAGCTACCTGGCGGTACTTTCCTTATCTCACCAAAGTGAGGACAGGCTCCTGCAAACCATCAAAACACCCAACCTTGTCCAAGGAGGACCATGGTGTTCTACTGACAGTTCTCTGCTCAGAACTTCAACAGCATGCAGGGCAGGCTGGGCAAACAGCAACTTGAAGCTGGGGCTGGGCCCTCCTTCTGTTGAAGAGTCCTTCACAAGATTAGAGGTGACAATTTCCCTCTAGCTGCAACGCGAGGGAAATACATGACCTTCTGTGAGTCACTCAAGGTCACCTAAATAAGGTCCTGATGATCCCTCCCGTGTCTCCCCAGGCCAGATTCAATTCTTTCCTAGGTACACGGTGTATGCTGTCAGAAGCAAGTGTTATACTGCTCTCCCTCCAGCACTTT
>NW_010409174.1:8001-19695 GCF_000710305.1 Buceros rhinoceros silvestris
TCTTCAGAAGGCACATGTTGGTGGATTTATGGCTCTCGATATTTTAGAGACTGTCCCTATTTTAATGGCTGACTGCATTAATGAATCATCCTGAGCTATCTCCTCAAAATCCGCTGCCTCAAAGACAGCTGCGAATATTTTCTTCCCATTAAGGCTTATTCCTCTGGGTTCAATGTAATTAATTGTCACATATGACTTAAAGAAAATACGCCAATAAATATTTATGCCACATGCACCATCTGCTTTCACCGGTGCCCTGTATATTTAATGTTTAAAAAATTTCTACAAGGCTCCCACTGCAATTCCTGTTGGAGGGAGCCTGTGGTTACAGCAGCAGCAAGAATTACAGATGTCCCCTCTGGAGGTAGGATGAGATCTTGTTTCTCGATAGAGCAGACCGGGGAGGAACTGATGATGTGGCAGCACAGAACGCCGAAGGGGACGCAGCTGCAACGCCACGCTGGGTCCTCCCGGGGTTTATTTACAGCTCCAGCAGAGCGAGGCAGGGCGTCTGCTTCTCTTAAACACAGAGAGGAGGGGCGGGGAAGAAGGTGGCAGACCTAGACAGAGATTAAAGAGTGTCCGAGTCTGACATGACAAGGAAGGAGAAGAAAATCTATTGTCAGCCCTCCCCAGCCCAAAGTTTGCGAGGCTGCTCCTGGCTGCGGTACAGAACACGTGTGGTACTGAAAATGTGGAAATAAACCCTTCAAGGGTGTATTTAATTTCTGCCGGAACATTTCCTGGCTGCGGTACAGAACACACGTGTGGTACTGAAAATGTGGAAATAAACCCTTCAAGGGTGTATTTAATTTCTGCCGGAACATTAGCTCGTGTGTGAAGGTATGTTGTTCAAAGCCAAGCATGTCAAAGATCAAAAGGAGAAACCGATTTCAGGGATTATAGAAGTAATCCTTCCCGTGGTCTTTCAAACCAGTGCTCAGCCTGCCCACATCAGGCTCCGAAGGCAGCAAGGACCTGGTGGAGAGCAGGGGTTCCACTTCTCTGTGCAAGCCAGAGGGGCTCTGTGGACGGTGTGGCTCTTTCCACAGCGGCACAGACATCCACACGTGCCTGAGGAAGGACTAAGACAGTGCCACGGTTTCGCCTGCAGCTGTTGATTCCTGCTCCTTGTCAGGATATAATTAAGGTATTGTCAGGCTGAATAGGGAGATGGGACTTTAAACTAAAAATAGCTCTAGTAATTACGGCTTAGTTCCGGAAAGCAACGGATGGATTTGGATTTGTGAAAGAGACAATGCTGTTCTTGAAGATGGTTGAGCTGTTACTGAGTGAAAGGTGAAATACTCGCTCCTGTAACCCCCCGCCCGTGTGACTGACTGCTGACCTCCTGGGCAGGGGGGGGTGGGGGGCGCAAACCAAACTTCTTCATGAGCAGGTCTGCCTGCTTTATGCAAACAAACAGGGCTTTGAGATGTTCACAGGGAACGGAAATCTTCATCCTAACGCAGCAAAACACAACCGTTGTTTCAACTGTGCATGGACACTACTCAGGAATGCACACACACAGTTTGGACTTAAAAAACCAACAAACGAAAAACTTTCCTTTGGGGTTCAAGACTGAACATCCATACTTGGGTGTACCAAGAGCCTTGCTGACTACTGCCAGAACTGAAAAAAACATCCTCAGGGGCCCCGATTCGGAGACACAAAATGTCCCAGAGCTTAGATTTCCACATCCCGGCCCGGTGTCCACGCTAGTGCTGACACATCACCTGCAAGTAGTTCAGTACCAAAGTCTGATGTAAAATATAAACCTGTACATCTGTAAATGTGAACACAGAGCACTGGACAAGAACAGTTTGTACACAGAGTAGAACAGGAAACCTAGGACCAGACAGCCCTTCAGACTCCACTGACTCACTCACTACAGATGTACCACCGCTCGTCACGGACAACTCGCCAACGTACCGCTCAGTTTGCGTGAACATGGCAAACACACACCGCATCTCCCTGCTGCTTCTCCCTGGGATTTCTATCGTCCATCCGGGCAGATGGCCAGAAACAGTGGATTAGATCTGGACACTCTGGCTTTTCTTCTGTTATGGTGGGGTACCAGAATTTGGAACTGAAATGCTGAGAGCTCAGGAGAAGATTCCCAGCTTGAGCAGATATGAAACTGCTTTCCTCTAACACAGTTCATTATTCTCATGTACTGGCTACGTTAACCAGTTTGGAAATGAACAGACTATCCCATGTGCTATTCTGCTTAAACACCCCTCTCCCTCTGGAAAAGCAGTCTGCTCTGAGCGCAACGTTCAGCGTTTTAGTAAACCAGGATCAGTGCGCTTGGTGAGCACGTGTGGGACAGCCACGAGTCTGTTTTCACTCGTACTAACCATGCTAATCTGTCATGGGGCGTGATGAACGCAGCATTCCTGAACACCACGTTCATGTGGTCTTATGGCATTCAGAGTTACAGTAAGCTCACTCCCCTCTCCACTGAACTCCTGAAAATGAAAACTGAACGCTATCGCCTAACGTCTTACCAGCTGCCTTCAGGAAACAACCGCTCACGACGATGCCTGAGATTCTGTTTTTCCCTCCACACACCTGGGACAACTCCCAGGGCAGTGGGAGCAGGCGACAGGAGGAGACGGCTCAGCAGACCATGTTTCAGAGCCTGTTCTGGAATGCCTGCCATGTAAGACGGCGCAGTCAGGGTCGGATGGGTTAGCACGGCGTTAGCATCTGCAGGGCAGTTCCATGTCCAGAAAGCCTCACGGAGCACTGCTGCCCACCCTCTGCCTACAGCAGAACACCACCATCATAGCGCAGCGATACGGTGTTTTCTTAGGAAAGAGCTTTGTCTTGTTTGTATTTTCTTCGCCAAAGAGGGGATTAAACAAAAGCTATCACCTTGCATGACTCTGCCAGGGAAAATCGTGGGTGTTCAGCACATGTGAGATTTGGGTCTGTGGCTTGCTGAAGCCCCATATCTCAGGGTCCTTTTGGGGCTGTAGTGAAAAGTCATTTCAGTTCTTCTGCCTCTTCCCTCACATCTGCACAATGCTAAGAATAATGAGTGTTTTCCCGACAAGGTGACTGACCAGGGCTGGGTAAAACCTGATCTGTGCTTTCCAGAGGAAAAGCATGTAGCAAGCAGCTCCACTGGGTATTTTTAAATCAAATCTAGTCTTGCCTTAACAAGCTATCTTTTCTTGGTAGTTCTACCCTATCCGAGACGGACACAATTTCCTGTAGGATTCAAAGAACCATGAAGAATAAAGTCAAAGCTCAACATATCAAAAGGCAAGTCATAATTCATTTGTGTATTATTATTTGAATTAATCATTTCCTATGAGTAAATAAGTCTTTTTTTAGGATATGAAATACTGAAAAGTACAACCAAGCAACTGTTGTCAATGCTTTTCGCATTAAAAGCAATCTTTTTTTGTATCAGACAACAAGGATACCGCTGTTATCTGCTTGATGACCCCATCCCAGTTAAGAACATGTTCAGGACACTGTCCACATGACAGCGTTTCAGCTGCAATTGACTGTTGTTTGGGCTTCCTTATACCCCGACCCTTCTGCTTGGGAGCATGCTCAGAGGACAGGGAGCTGCTGTCTGCCTGGTTTGGGGAGTCAAGGAACCAGTACCACTAAACATTGCTCCTTCATACCCCCTCCCCCGTTCACCCAGCGTCGCCCAAAACAGACACGAGAGTCTCTGCTCTGTCCTCCATCAAATAACAACCTGGTGCAGTCACAGCAACCTACTCCCGCCCAGCATCATGTGGGTATGGGGTAAAGCAACGTACCGCCTCCATGTCTGCTTTTCATCAAAAGCTGTTCTTAATTGCATTATAACCCACCACACCGAGATTTCATTTTCATTCCAAATGCAAAATAATTCTGTTTGAATTCTTGAGCAGCCTCTTCTTCTCTAACATGGAAAGGGTTTCTCTTTAACTGTATCTCAGTGCCTTCCAGAACACTGAGCAGCCTTTTAAACATCTGCTCTTTCCAACTTAACAAGTTTCAGTTTGGAATAATTTTCTCTTTGGCTTATTCTTCTCTCTCATCAGTTGCAGATCATGAACATGAAAAACCACGGAGGCCACAAAGTCCGATGGCCAGTTGCAGGGAAACCTCACCTGTAATCTTTATCAACGTGCTCTCTGTAGAAGTCCGTGTGCATTTTTGCCTTGAACAGAAAGCTGGAAATTACAGACGCTCGAGACAGATTGCTGTAATTTTGGTGTCGGTTAGTCACTGCGGTTTTTTAATTTAAGGCGTGCTGTGGCCAGCCCCACACCCTACCCGAATAACTCTCCATGGACTTTCCCCCAGAGGAGAGCGAAGCGAGTACTTACTGAGGCACAGCTGCTTTCTGACTTGTCTTCCAGAACGCCAATTTGGCATGGTGTCCTCTGATTCTGTAGCCAGTAGTCTGTTGATTCTAGCAGACTGTTACTGCAGAGAATCTGTTAAAATAGTTAAAAATAGTTAAATTTGCTCAGTCCTACTCTGCTTTGGGCGCATGAACTCTATTGTTGCAATGCAAAGGAAATGCTGCCTACAAAATTCTTCAGGAGGGAGAAGACTGGGACGCCTGGTCCTTTTGGACCCGTCAGTTACTGCACTTGAAACCCAGTGATTTATACAGCCCCTGAAGTACCAGCCTCTTTTCTCTCGGTTCTTTGAGGTACTTGAAGGAGATGCCTAAACCCAACATTTTTATTGGAAAACACTGCTAGGAGTTTTGCTCTGTGTAAGGTGATAAACCTAAACGTAGGGAAAACCAAATTATTGCATGCTGCCAGGATCCACCAAGGCGCAGCCTTTATGACTGGCCGGCTCTCCCTCCACAGCCGCTCAGTGCTGTTCGCTCGGCCAGCAGCCTCACCTCCGGCGCTGCCCAGGGTTTCAGAGCTGCTGCGGCGAGTCCTGAGCTCAGCCAGCACCCTGAGACCAGAACGTTGGTTCAGTCCCTCTGTGTTGGCTCAGTCGGGCAGCTTGGGACACAAGCTTTGCTCAAACCAAACCAAAAGGGGGCTACAGCTGTCTTGTGGACTACAAAGAGGCAATGCCAGTTTTGTAAGTCTGATGTTTAGATCGAACTGCATTCCTTACTTGCTGCCTCTGTACCAATATTCTTCCACAAAAAAGAGGGACTCTTCTTATTTTTAAAACAACTCGATAATGGCAGGAAAAGGACAGCTGCAGCAGTGATGCTGCTTACAGACCTTTTTCTACGGCTTATCGTCGTCCCCAGGCAGCACTGTTAAGAGGGGTGTTTGTGAAATGGGTGTATGTTTTATTTGTGCTTCTCGGAAGTCTGGCATTACATGGCAATAGGCTGTACTCTAGCTCTTTAGCTTTTGATTTGAATAATGATATTTTAAAAAGGAAAAGGACAGCTGCAGCAGTGATGCTGCTTACAGACCTTTTTCTACGGCTTATCGTCGTCCCCAGGCAGCACTGTTAAGAGGGGTGTTTGTGAAATGGGTGTATGTTTTATTTGTGCTTCTCGGAAGTCTGGCATTACATGGCAATAGGCTGTACTCTAGCTCTTTAGCTTTTGATTTGAATAATGATATTTTAAAATATAAATATCCACAGCCCCTGTCCTTTACCTTACTGTACGTTTTGCACTGACGCCCCACCCCGTCCTTCAGGAACACTCAATCCATAAGCCCAGATCCCTTCCTTAGAAGAGAAGTGAGGGAACCTGTGAGCGCCCTGCATTTCTTGGGGAAGATGAATGGCTGTGGAGAGCCGATCTGGCCAGCTGACACAATTCTCTAATACTCAGGGGCAATCCCGAAGTAAGCTGATTACCACCCACCGCCTGACACCCACCGCAGTGTTTATCTTTCTGGCAGAAAGCCCGTGAGGCAGTTAATACTGCACTCCCTGCACTATTCCATATCGGTTTCTGATAAAAGTCAGCAGGAGATGGATGAGGAGGTAACGGGGAACACCACAGCCCCTGTGTTTGACCGCCTTCCATGCCCTCCACGCTGGCTTCGCACCTCTGGGGCAGCTGTTTCTCAGTCCTCCAGCCCTGCTATGGGGTTTCTTCCAAAGAGCTTCTGGACACAAACGCAGGGTTCACAACATACTCAGACAAGGTGCTGCGCCCAAAGACTCCGTTCTGGGAACGAACGGCAAAGGCTCAGGGACGCTGCACATCAACACAGCCTCTTCTTGGGGGCTGCCAGCTAATCTTGTTTACCAGCCGCATGACTCTGCACTCAATAAATTTTATAACCTCCTGTCTCAGTGCAAAAGGATTTCTGCCACCATAACTAACTCTGAGATGAGATGAGAGGAGTATTTCATATCCCAAAGAAACAATTTCCTGTTAGTGTCATAATCTGTCCTGTTTTATTTTTTTTAGAAATGTTTTCAAATGTGGAAATGCTGAACGATTGTAAACTGGTTGGTAAAATCCAGAATCAAGCATTTTTTTCCTCTTTTCCAGAAATTACCATCCTCCTAGGCTTTTATGAAAACATAAAGAATTGAACATAGACACAGATACACGCACACACACATACATCTACATGCATACATGATTTCAGTTTCATCAGCTTCTAGATCTTCTCACCCTGGGGGGCTGAAGGTCTAACTCCCTGATAAGACATAACTTTGCCTACACAGGAAACAGTTCTCTTTAGCTCAAAGAGCTTTTGCTGTAACAAGGAGTCTCGTTCCATTTCCTGAAGTCTCAGTGAATTTGTCTTCAGCCTTAACCGCTCTAGATCTTTCTTTCTGAGATCTGGGGACAGTTCCTGAGAAACCAGAATAGGCAGAAACTATGATGCAGAAACGAGCTTAAGAAATCCCTGGTACTACTCCACTCTGTCTCATTAGGACATGGTGGGCAGAGCCCGAGTTTCCGAACGCCGAGATCAGAGTGCAGGAATGGTGTAGGCTACGAAGCCATGAAAGGAGCTGGGCAGTACAAACTCTGCCCAGTCTTCCTCCTGTGGGATGTCAAATGACTGTGGTAGCTCCATCTTTCTTTCAGAGGATGTTTTTATCAGGAAGCAAATACTGGTAAAGCACCAACAGAAGAGATAACTCTCCTGAACAAATGCTTCCGTCAGGTCAGGTCAGGGATGCCAGGCTTGGCTCACTCCAGAATGCTTTATCGCTGCAAGGCTTTACAGTACATTTGATCCTTGTGCGCAGCTTTTCATAACAAGACTCTGAAGTCAAGGGTAGAAATTGTTACGTGGAAGTTTTGGACAGCGTGTGATTTTTCAGTAACCTCAAAGAGACGTTTTGCCTGGGCAGATGCTGCTCTCGCATGCGTGTAAGCGGTTCTGCCCGCGCCCTCGAGAGCGCAGCCAGGAACGTCAAGGAGGGTGCAATAGGCATTAACAGGTTTTTACTGGTGGAAGATCAGTCTGAAGTAGTTTGGATTTGAAGAAGCCAGGTAAGAAAAACCAAACCAGATAGACATGAGCCCACGCAGCAGAAGCTGGTGGAGACCAGCAATCTAAGGAATACGGGCAGGCTCAAAGTCCTCTGGAAAGCCTCTGGAATCACTCGGCAGAGGCAGCGCTGTGGGAAAGGGAGGCACATGGCAGAGGTCTCCTGGCATATGGTCTGGGTTTACACGTAGCTGCGCATGTGGCATTCAGAGACCGAAGGTGATGTTTGAGTAAATGAGGGGCAAAATTTGGATGAGTTCAAACTACCTTATGACAAGCAAGTTTCTGCATTAGGACCATGACAGACGTGTTGCTGCTCAGCACCTTCCCCTTAGCTCTTCTTTGGAGGAAGAGAATTTGGGCCACCCTGCTGTGCTGCAGGGTTACACAACCCTGCTACGCAAAAATGCACGTGCAGGAGCCATGGGAACTTTGGGGCACATCTCTTTGGTGACAGATGGCAACGTTATCACAGTCAAAAACAAACATACAGTCAGAGTGAAGGGAACTGTTCCGAGAGCCTCTCGCCGTGGTGAGGCAGTGCTCCCTTGAACGAGGTGTGTGTGTTGGTGTAATGTGGCGCTTTGCAGATGTATGACAACAGGCTGGGATATCCGTGCTTTTACAGAGATCCACTGACATCCTTACAGTAAAATAACGTGAGGCTGCATCAAGCAAATGCTTGTATTAGCTTGAAGGAGCTGGTCCAAATTAACAGGGCTAATTAATGAATCCAACGCAACGTGAGAACTGTTATTCCTCAGAGATGTAGCTCTGCCTGTACGTTCCGATTGCTGGTTTTGCATTTAAGCATGTTTTCAAAATAGGCTGAGCTAGTCTACACCAAAGGGTAAGACGATGAAACCCGTGCCACCTCAGCTGTCCGCCACCATCCCTCCTTCACACAGCCTGCACTTTTAAGGCAAACAGTATCACTTGCCAAAATTTCCCCCTCCTATCTCGTACTTCTCTTCATTCTTAATTAATTGAGAGAAGTTCTGGGCTGACCCCACCAGCACACCCTGTTAGCAATTCCGCTGAGTTCGGGGAGGTCACTTTGGATTTGCAGTGGTACGACTGAACGCAGAACTTGATGCACTGGCCACGCTTAGGTGTAATGGCTGCACACACTACGCTGCTGTGTGTCTGGTTCAGAGCAGCATCACCATGCTCAGAAAATAATTTAGGATGAATTTACATCATGCACTAAATGTGAAATCAGCAGTAATTCATGGTTCTAAAAAAAAGTTTTCCACTCTCGTCTAGAGACTCAGCCGTCAGCACTACTCAGTGTGTTGTGAATCAATGAAGTAAATCAGTCTCTAGCAGAGTGTGGATTAGAAAAGTCACCCTTTCCCAGAGGAAAACACTGCATGCGAGCCGAGCGGAACAGCTTCCTGCTCCCTGATTTAGATCATAAGACATTAAAAAACGGTAAATATCTACAACAGAGACAACATTAAAAAGGCTCTGCTCCACAAATGAAACATCTGCGTCTTCATGGCTGATCATCTTAATTGCTTTGGTTAATTACCACTCATCAAAAACGATATGAAAGTGGGATATGCAGAATGAGCTACCAAGGGGCATGTCCTCTGCCCTTGTTCAGACTGGCCTGTGGAGGAACAGGACACCCCTCGCATGGTTCCTGACAGGAGCCACTCGTGCCAATGGCTCTAACCTGCAAGTCAACTGCTCAAGCTGTTCCCCTGCAGCAGGGACCCACAGTGTCCCTGCACCAGGGGCCACTGCAGCACCACTCACCTGTCTAACTTGAAAATCACAGCAGCTAACGGAGGCTAAAAGAGAAGCTAATGGCCCATTTTTGGTAATTCTTTGTCCCCTTCCACACAAAAAAAGAACAGTAACACTTTCTGTGATGATGCCGTAGGGAAGCCTAACATACCCTGCTGTGTGCGCCGACAATCTTAACCCAGCTGGAGTCACGGAGAAGAGTTCCAAGGTCAGGGGTTGGACAGGGGAAGCGGCAGTGAAGCCGGGGGTAGAGGCCAGGCTTTGGCAGAGGAAGCTGCTTCTGTAGGGGACCAAGCTGGGAGCGTTGTGACCGGTCAGGGCTGTGCCACCATCTCTCAAGTCTTCCAAAAACCAGACAACTTCAGGTGTAAATGAAATCTAAGGTGTTCTCCCACATAATGGGAAGATTCCAGTTACAGTCGGCATTGTGTTTTTAAATTCAGGTATTCTTCTGCAAATAAACAAACCCTTTGATCAGATGAAATATTGACTTTGCCTTGTAGCCATGCCGGGGTGAGCTGGAGAGGCTGCTGAGTCCTCTTTTATATCCATAATTTTACGTTTAACAATACTCACCTCCCAACCCGCCGCGTGGTTTTCAGGATGAGAAAAATAAATCTTTATCTTCTACATGTTTTGTATTTCTCTCTCTCTGCTCACATATATAAATATGGGGGTTTTTTTCAAAATAACAACAACAAATGGAAAGCGTTATTCTTACTAGTGGAAGGAAAACATGTAAGAATGGTGGTAAAACTGAGAGAACTGTGAAGTTTTACAACTTTTCTGTGTTAGAACAAATGCTTTCGTATCAGCCCTAGAACTTCACCTGTGGGAGCCGGCAGAGCTCTGAGGGTTGTTGCAAAGTGAGGGGTGAAAGGTGGCCTGTCCTCCTCAGCAGGGCTTTGGCAGTGCCCCTGCCCTCGGACTGCCGTAACCCAGCCCTGGGGAGGAGGAGGAGAAGGGAGCATCCATGGTCTCTGTATTCTCAGTCGGACTATAATTACCTCCGTGCATAATCGCAGTCCTGTCTGGCCCCTCCTCATGACACACACACACACACACACACACAGGCGCTGCTTTCCCCCCACCACATCCTTCATGTTAAATAACTACATATAAACCCACTTCAGGGCAACAAAACCAGGAACAGTCCAATCTTTTCTACCTTCTAGGTTGCTGAAACCCTTCCAGACACTAGGGAAGGCAGAAAAGCTGTTTTGTGATGACCCTCCAAGCTCTGGACCCTCAGGCTGTCCCCCAGAAACTGCCACCTCTTGAGGAGCAGTCCTGAAGGTATTTGCACTATGCACTGCTTTTATTTCATACTGTCAGATGATGAGGAGAAATAGAAATGTGCAGGGGAGTTTATCTCCCATATATGAACAATATATTTTGGGACCAGACAAGTATAGACCAGGCAGACAAAACTGCACGATACCGTAAGAGCTCCTAGAACTGATGTTTCTGTATCAGTCCTCTTCTTTATTAGCTACCAGCTGAATTTTGTATTCCCCACTAAAGATAAAAGCTAAAAAGCAAAGCCATAACTTGAGATACATCGCATTTGAATATAACATAAACTTAACAGTTACCTTCTTACATGCTGTGACATTGCTTCCCAAACTGGTGGCTGAACTGTCTGTGCTGCTGCCTTGGTGCTCTGGGACTTCGTGCATCAGTGGAGATTCAAAGTCCCTGAAGGAACAAAAAAGAAACAACCCCCAAAAAAACCTTTCTGGTGGCTCAGCTATACAGGTAACTCCAATAATACCAAAACACAGTTCAGTAAAGAGAAGTAACCTCACGGAGGTTACAGGAAACTGTCTCTACTCTCCTTGCTGACATTACTAGTCTATCCATCACCATAATTTCCCCTGTTTGGACAACTCTCCTGGGCTACACGCTGTGGATATAGAATAGCCCAATGTCATTTGATGACTAGAGGATGGCACATAGCTGCCTGTAACCATATCTGCCTGCCTTGATGGACACTCGAAATGCAGTACTAGCTTGTTTTCATGAGCGGGCAGCTTGGAGCAGCATGTTAAATACCTGCTGCATTAATTCAGCTCAGTAGACAAAAGGAACGCATGCTGCAGTTTCACCTGCCCGGTGAAGGGGTAGCGATTAAAAAGTAAAAAACACAACAAGAGCAGTAGAATTCCGTAACGGAGGTGAAATAGCTCGACACACGGCAGGTTTAGAGCGAGGGTAAGTCACGCACATGGAGACTGTTCTGTGAGTCAGTTGTACACAACTGAACTGTATTTACCGAGGGGCTGTGCAGATGTGAAATACAAAACCAGGCAAATGAACTCCTCCAGCCAGGTTATCTGCAAGCACAGCTGGTGCCACCCCCCGCATTTTTCTTTTGGAATAGTTCAGGACTGTCTTGTAAGATTTCCCTCCACGTAATAATCAAACCATCGCAAGCTCGGTGAGGCTCCTCTCTGGACCTGATGCGGCCGCGGTTAAGACCACGCTGAGCTCGAGGGCTGTTTCTCCAGAAGCGTACTAGGGAAAG
>NW_010409174.1:19781-28524 GCF_000710305.1 Buceros rhinoceros silvestris
GAGCACCCCACACCATCAGGTTCTGCTTCCCAAATTGGGTGTCTAGAGTGCTTTTCATTTATTGCAAGTCATCTACCAGAAGGTGTGGAACACACTCTGACAGACCAAAACAAGCAACTGGGTCACCGTGGCTTGACTAACAGCATTTCATCAGTTCCAAGGGGATGATAACAGACCACGAGCAATTTCCTGGTACGCTCGATGAGATCTAAAATGCATTTACATAACTCACCTTCACTGCAGCTTAAGCCAGCTACTCCTGCTTTTTGCCCCACTCCAGAGTCAAACACCGACAAGGCTAGGTTCCTCTCACAGACTCAGTAGGTGTATCTCGCTGGGCACTGCCCAGGGCCAGCATGGGTATACCAGCAACCTCTGACAGGTAACTTTGTCAGTAAGAACTCTGCTGATGCGTGTGGTGCTACTCCATCACCACTTTAAGAGAGGATCTATACATGCTGGAATTGGGAGAGTGAATGAAAAACACAAAACTACCACAGCACTTAATAATGGCTAACTGGGGGCAAGCTTCACCAATTCCACGGAAGGGGTGAGGCAGCAGGATAAGGGGATTCTCTCAAAGTGTGATACCACTGATGTCTCTGCTGCACTGGCATCATTTGTACCTAGAAGGGAGACCCTTGTCCGTTCACACAGTTCGGCTCCGTTGCTCGGGTTATACAAGTAGACGGTACCGTTTGGGGCGGTATTTCTCTGGCACTTGACAAAGCAAAATAGCGTTTTATAGGCCTTGTACCGAGTTCTTTAAGAGAATGAGGGACTCCAAACACACAAAGTCATTCTGGTTTTATAACTTCCTTAGAAATAAGAACCTCATACTCAAAGGGTCCAATACGGCCCAGGTTCAGAGCCCTCCCTGATTAGCCCACACTCATATGCAGCCTCAGTGCACTCAGCAGTCGCCGCAGAAGCTGTGTCTGCCTTATCTGCTGAGGGAAGCATGGATTTAGCCTCCACAGGCTTTTCATCAGTGAGTTTACGGGTAGGCAATTTCTAAGAGAAGTACGGGGAAGCAGTACCCCCATGCCTTGGCCCCCACTGATGGTCACCTACACAAACACTGCTAGGAATCACACGATGCAGGTGTATGGCAGTACACGCTGAGGGGAAAACAAGCTGAGGTTCTTCAGGCTGGGCATCCAGTCTCACAAATCTGAGCCTTCCACAACTGCAGGAGGTGCAGCATGTGAGGTTCTGTCTAGATACTTCAGATTCTCACAGGTCTTTCTTTCAACGTGGAACATGGTTTTGACTTTTCAACATCTCTTTTCAACTCTCTCATCTCTCAGATCAAAGTTTCCTCTTTCTTTATCCCATGGGCACCTTTTCTAAGCTTTAATTCTCAGCACCTTCACTCTGTAGCAAAGCTGGTAAAATGAATTTCCCAGGGAAAAACTATTCTGTCTTTGAGAAGCTGCCTGCTCTCATTAGTTCCTCTATATCAGGAAGGTGAAAGAAAGCGATGCAGAGATGCAGCCATCTCCTCATCACACAATAGTCCTTCATTCGCAGACTGTACTCGTTATCCCCCATTGACAGTTCACACAAAGCACTAGTCTTTCAGGGCACTGAGTTGGGAAAGTAGAAAATATCCACAGGTTTGAATATTAGTTAACTTTGCTAAAAATGCCTTTGCCTGCCCTGCCCTTGAGTTGCTTAAAGCTCTACGTAAACAGAAGAAACAAAGTGTTATGTCCTGCCCTTGCTCACCAGCCCCCTTTATCACTTCAAGAATGCAAGGCTTAGGCAGAGGGTCTTATCACTTGACGCTTCATTGTTTGGGACAAGATAAAGAGGAGAGGAGTATTGTCTCTACAGCCACGAGGGAAGATGTGGCCTAACCGGACCAGATACAAGAGATAATGACTAGCCTTCCCCCGAACTGCGCCTGCTTAATAGACTGTTGAATATTACTTTCTCCTCCCAGGGGAGGAATAAGTCCGAGGTAATGAGACATGCGATGCATGACGTTGCACGACCTGTCACATGTAAGAAGACTGCGCATGTGCAAAGGGGAGGAGACCTAATTTACATCAAGAGTGGGACAAGCTAATACATATGTACCAGGCGGTTGAGCAATCCTTTGAATATGTACGTTTTACTGCTTTAAATAAGAAGCCAGTACTGCAGCCTAGGGTGCATGCATCCTTAAGGGTACCTGACCCTCGCTGCACCCAACTCTATAGAGCTGAAATCACAATAAACATACCTGCTTCACAATCAATTTTGATTGCAGAGTTCTTCCACGCATCAGCACCTCACACAGACTGGAGCCTTTTTGCTATGAGGTAAAGCAAGCTGTAGAAGGTTTCAGGTCCTAATTCTCACCTTGGCTTGGCTCCCCTTGTTTATTATGTGGTGGAGGACGCTCATCTGGCTTAGAGCTATGGCAGGAGGCCACGGGCATAACAAGGAATCTCTGTGAAAGGCTGGCTCATTGGAGATTCCTCCTCCGGTGTGCGACACCCTGACTGACAATACAGCTTTTGAAATTGAAGCTGGGTCCCTAGTCCCAGCATTAAGAAATATGCCATTTCCAGGCTAATATTTCCATTTACAGAGGAGCCTCCACAGTCACATATTTGCCACCAGGTGGGGTCTCCCTGATTCATGAATCATGACTGATACTTTCTTCCTACAAAGCTAAATGCTCTCACCAAGAATGCAAACAAACTTCTTGGAAGTTAGAGGACTGTAGCAAATAGCTATGAGGTTTATGGCATTAACTGTAATAACAACACATCCTTTATTACTGACCAAAATGCAAAATATTTCTATTTTCCTACAGTGAATAATTCAAAAATACTGACCTTGATGACTCAAGACTTAATCAAAAAACCACAGCTGCTCCGAAAAATAATTATCTTCTTTGCAGATGTGGCAGATGGTGCTACATCAGCTAAGAAGAGGTAATTTAAAGAATTCCCCAGGTTATCACTAAAGGAAATTAATCTTGTGAAACAATATCAGAAACTTCAATTTTGTACCATCTTGAACAAGCATAATCAGCTTCCAAAAACTTGGACACTGTTCAATAATCATTTCTAAGGAGTGATTTCAATAAATAAGTGACCAAAATGTATGTTTTTTGAACCAATCCCTATTATAGCCTAGTGTTTTCCATCTTCTCACGATGGCTCCTAATCTCAGCGTTTTGAACACACAAAACAAACACACCAATGCATGAAAAAGAGAATCTTGACGAAGGAAGTGAACTGAACCCAGTAAGGCTTCTCAGTACAATTAACTCCAAGCTGTAGTTGGCCACATTTCTAGTGTTTTGCTAATATTTGTACTGAACACCATGAACAATGAAAAAAGGAATGATTCTAATTTTGGAATAGGAGACAAGTGAAAGTATGGCAAAAATCTTCAGCATATTCTTACCGTTACCCTCACAAACAAACCTGAAAGCTACTCAGAACCCGAGGAAGGCAGCTCGCTTAGCCCAGGCATGAAGCAAAGGCATGCAGCATCCACGCAGCACCCCTTAACTTCAAAGCCCGTTTGAAGTGGACACCCTAGTCACGCTCCTTTCTCACGCTACCTCCCAGATTTTGCAGTTTTAAAATCTACCTTCACATGCAAACAGGTCAGCAAAGTCACCAGCAGTAAAACCCTTAGATGTAATGGTGTCAGAGGCACTATTTTCATCCGTAGGATTGGTTTTTATGCAGCCTGGACCATGTGTATCCCTCAGTCAGAGCACAGATGGTGAGTCAAACAGACTCTATAAATACCTTACACAAATGCCTTTCTGATTTTGTTACGGATTCGGAACCCGTGTGCAGAATATAATCACTGGCAGGAGCAGGGGCTGATCTCGTAAGGTATTCACGGCCTTGTTTCCGTCTCCCTTGACTGCTGGTGGCTCCGCCAGGAACGGAGAACAGCGAACACCTCCTGTCACTACCACAGCCCAGCGTCTATGCGGTCTGACAGGCGCAGATCTGTGCACAGATCGTCACACAAAAAGAGTCGAAGTTGAAGTGCTTTAGAGTCAGATTGCTCATTTCATACTGACTGTTGCATCCGCTGGCTTTACATCTCGTGTTTATCAGATTCAGCTGCAAAAGGGCCAGGTCTTTAGCTGCATGCTGAGGAAAAAGGGGAGCAGAGACGAGACAACCGTACTTTGGTTCACCCCACAATAACACAGCCTTCTCCTTTCCTGTTCACAGAGCCCTAAGGCCCTTACTCTGCTTCAGATTTAAAAAGCAAACGAATCGAGAAGCTTCTGCAAGCGTTAGCAATGACCAGCCTTCTTTCAGATCATGTTTTAATAACAGTAGACAAGAACAGGCAAGTTTCACTGAAGAATAAACATAACCCACAGTAACTAAACTTTATAGGATCTACTTAGAAACACATCTCCCCTTCCTTAATTACTGACTGAATTCTTGCAGGAAAAATAACAAGCTTCTATGTACAAGGCCAACAAACTTCTCCCCACTCAATATTTATGGCAGGCTATACTGAGATGAAAGTGTTGGCAATCAAATCAAAGAGTTGGCCATCAGGAGTTGAATGACAGACGATGGGGTGGTTTGGGTTTTTCTGATGGTTAACAGTATTTCAGTATTCTACTGACAGAGACCCAACCCAAAACAGCCCGAGCTTTTGCACAAGGCAATAGGCATCCTGCCTTTCCCCCACCCCCACCCCCCACCCTGCCCTGGACTGACATGACTTTAGGACACTTCCAGGTGGACCTTTGTTATGCTGGTTATTTCTGAGGAACCCTTCTAGAAAGGACAGGCTTGGACCTTGGAAGAATAGACCAGGGGAAAAGCACGAGAGGAACCGTGCGCCCTCCTCCTGGTAGGGTGCGTAAGGCAACGCCAGAAGATGCCTCGAATGATCTAAGGGATGAGGTACTGGGAACAATCATTCTTGAAGATTCCTGATTTGGAGGTGTTTTAGAAGGTATAAGAAGCAGCCCTGGATCAAAGCTAGGGACCAGGGAAGGTCTGATGAGGAAGAATGACTGAACCTGTAAACGGGTGAGGAACAGACCCTTGAATTCAGGGAGGGCTAAAGCACTGCTGCGTACGGAGTGGGTGAAAGAGTCCAGACTGCTTTTCTGCCCTAAAACCTAAAAGCAAGGAGCCAGCACTCAGCTCTGGAGTGCCAGCTAGGTGGGAAGCTAAGGTGCTGCTGAGGGTTTGGCTGCAGGAGAGAGGAGGAATCTCGCTAAAGGAAGGATTTTTCTAACAGATTAGTCTCTAGGTACATAACCTAAGTGGGCAGTGCTGATCAGGAAGACAATTTTAGAGATACAGGCTGAATTTACTATACTCAGGTGCAGGTATCACAGAAACAATAGCACGACGCAGTTTTGTCTCCTCTACAGCAAAGCAAGAGGCTTGCTGCTATTTCAGCCTACTAAGTCAGCAAGAAGCAACATAGAATCGGAAGCATCCTTAAAGAGACGTCCCACAAAAAATCCTTGTTCACTTAGTTACGTGTACGGTACACCAGCACTTGTCCTTCTGCTGTAGACAGGAGGACAAAGAGGAAACACTTGGTTTTCCTCTCAAACAAGAATGCTCATTGCTGTGTACTCATTAAGCAAACGATGTTATTGCTGCACTTCCGATGGTGCTGCCTGTTCTTAACATAGATGATGTTGTTAGTGCAGCACAGTGCGACGTTCCAGGAGTGTGATGTTCTCTGATCTTACTTCTTCTAAAGATAATGGGAAAAACATTGTGATACAGCTGGAACCTGGTGAAATTTGGTCCAAACTAAACACATAACAAATGTCCAAGCAGCTCCCACAGATTTCAACCAGAAATGGAAATTCTCAGCATTTTTCACGACAAAGTCAAAGATGTTGCAAATTAGGCTTTCATGCCATAAACCACTGGGTAATTTTTAAGACTCTGTTTTAAACCTTTCTTCTGTTCTCTGACTGTCCCCCTCATCCTTTTGCTACACTCAAACTCTCAGGTGGGTGTTTCAGGAGAACCAGTGGAACATGATGTAGGAAGCAACTGGCAGTTTCACGTGGAGGATGTTAATCTTGGCTTAACTAGTTTGATCAGTACTTTTTGGCATCTTGCTTATGTTATATAGCCAAACTTCACAGCCAAGCTTCTCCACCGGCTTTTGCCATTGATCCGTGTGGTGCATTTCTGATTCTGAGCTTTAGAGCAACGCGAGTCAAATACTGACAAAACAGGGCTCAAAGGGCAGCACGTGCAATCAAGTACTTCACCACCTGGCAACTCTTTCAAAGGCTACCCTCTAAAGATCTCAAATGTACCCTATAAAAGCTTTTCGTTGATTAAACTCAGATCCAAAGTATTTCTGAAAGGAAATGTGACAAAGATGTTCATAACTTAAAAGTAAATGCGTATGCCATGATTTTATTCGAATGGAAAATGCGTGTAGCTAATCAGAACTTGCTGGCTGTTCCAATGTTTTCCTTTTTAGATTGATTACAAATCAAACAGGCAGTGAAAGCGTAATTGAAGTGATGTAGTTACTCAGGAGAACGTGCGTGACAGGAAGGTGAACGTTGCTTTCATGTTTTGAATGGCGCGTGTCTAATGTTCGGAGACTTTCTGAGATTCTTTGTACCAGCTCTTCTCAGGGCAAAGCTGTCAGTGAAAAGGGACTGGTGATACTGGAAAACCAGATTTTTTAAACACAGAATCTGAATTACAGAACAGTTTGTGGTCTTGGGGAAAAAAGTATGTGTATGACCAGGTAGGAGGCCATAAGACCATTCTGTACAGTGTTCTTCACCACAAATCACAAGAGCCTAGAACTGACTTCACAGCAGTGCAGGTGAAGATGCAGTTTCCATATCAGACAACTCCGTGTTTCTGAGCACTGAAGGAATTATAATATCTACTCCAAATGCCTGAATGGTCCCCAGCCACCAGTAAGCCACAGAACTAGTCAGTAAAGCATGACAACCTCCCTTCTCTCTTCCTTTTTTTTTTGGGCACATTTCTGAGATACAAGCCAATCAGAGCAGAGGGAGAAAGACTAGGGCGAGGTGATCCTGTTACCAGGAACACGTATGGCATCCAATCAGCTGAACTGGTCTTATGCCGAGCCTTCTATAACATGGGGACAGTGCTACTGCAGAACAACCCTTCCTGCCACCAACCAACCACGCTAGCCTGTGCAGTGGTTCTAATTCATGAAGAAGGTGGTGTGATAAGTGGAAGGGTCAGATTATCCTCATCCTCAATGTAACAGTGGCTTGCAGAGGGTTTGGCAAGCCACCAAAGACGTTTTGATCTTCTGTTTGGCAGAACAGAAGATGTAAGCAGGTGTTTTGAACCCACCTGCTTGAATTCATCCCTTCTGCCCACACCCGAGAGAGCCAGGACTTTGCTGCTGTGAGTGAAGCTGGACAGTTTGGTATATATTCCTCCACGGAGAGTCTGCCCTTCTTCCTCAGTTCTCAGAAATAACATCACCTGACTGCAAAATATTTCCCCAGCTATAAAAACAAAGGCAATTCAGGGGCCATTGTCATTCATTCCTTGGGCAGGCAGCTTCACCAGCACATCTATATAGTCAAAAACAGCTGGTCAGAAGTATCTATATAGTACATGTATTATTTCTTCAACACCATTCTGGTTTTCACCCCGTTTTATTTCAAAGACAAATCAGTTTGGATTCCTGATCAATTTTTCAAAACATTGTTTAGGAGTACAATAGTGTTCAGAAACCAGCATGTTTTTACCTTAACTAATGATATCAGAAAAGTGAAAGAATAGCCTAAAAATAAGTGTCTTAATCTAAAATATTCACAGAAATTTCCTATTCTCTTTAATCCAGTATTGTTCCCATGACCACCTGCAGTTATATTCATAAACTATGTAGCTGAAATGTCAGGGAACATTCTGAAGTTATTTCAATGCCAAAGAATACATTCTGTCATTGCTTATTCCCCACAAATCTTCACATAATTTACATGGCAGAAATATTCCTGAACAATACCGATTTGCTACTAATACCCCAAAGCAACAGAGATATTTTCAATGTTGATGCTAAGTTAACATGTCAATAAATAACAAGAAATAGAAAACAAGGCTTCAAAACCCACGTGTTTCAAAGCACAGCGTTTTTAAAAAGCATAGCAACGTTGTCAGATGCGAACAAAACGAAGCCGTCTCTAATTATCTCAGCTTGTCATGTGATAAACATGCTTTTCTATAATTCTAGCAAGATACCATAACACTGTCCTTGCTTTAGATTGCCTTAATTTGTAAAACTCTTTTTCCATGGGCTGTGATGTGATTAACAGCATTGAGCGGTGGGTATAAACGCAACTCTCTCAGTTTTTTCCTAGCTTAGAGCAGCAGCAGGAAAGCATGAGATTTCAGTCCAAAAATTACGACTGAGGGGTTTTTTGGCAAGGTGAATCCTTCCTCTTTCTACCCCCTAAAACCTACTGCCTTCCTAACTATCTAACGAACAAAGGACATTGGGACATTCACTAAAGGTGAATCAGATCAATGGGTTATTAATTTTATTGACCTCGTGTTTTTGCTTGGTGGCATGATGTAGACAGAGTGCAGAGCTTCTTCAGCCACTGCTCGGCAAGGAACTTCAGAGTAACTATGGACTGGTTGTGATAACCAGGCAGGACACGTTTGGGCTGTTCTCAGGGGATGCGCAGGGTCCAGCAGGACTGTCTGCAGCACCCACCCACCGCGCCCCGGTTCAGCGCTCAGATGACCTCACTGCTCCCTGC
>NW_010409174.1:28646-32265 GCF_000710305.1 Buceros rhinoceros silvestris
GTACGCTGGCATCACACCTGGTGCAAAAATACAGACCAGACTGCGTAGATGTGGACTGTCAGTCGTACACTCGGAAATCAAGAGCAGGTTTGGCTGCAGAGAATCCAAGAGAGATCGAATTGCTCTTTGATGCCGCTTACCCTTTTCCATGCTTGCTCCTCGCAGACAGAAGTGTTTCTAGCAGATGTTCGTGGGGGATCACTGAAACAACTTCAGCTGCAGCAAGCTGCAGTGGAACAGAGAGCTCTAGTCCCGCGTCTCCCAAAGCAGTCCGTGCCAAAGAGACTTTTTGTATTTTTTTATTGATTTCTTCTAAGACACTCGTATCTCTAGCTTAGTCTCACGACTGTTGAACTTAATAATTTGAGCCTTCGCCTGCAGTTTTGTCTCAGTTTTATTTCACTCAAAGCATCTTAGTACAAGGTACTTTGTTACACAAGACCTGGGTGCTTTGCTGGGCTGCAGGAGCAGCCGTCAGCTGAAGCTGCAACGTGGGTGTTAGGGTGTCAGTCACTGCTGGTGGTAAGTGCGTGCCACGCGGCTACTGTTCATCACACCGGTCTAGTACAGCCACAGCTCTTGGACCTCTTCTTCACTCTGGACATCTCACTGTCCCTCTGTCTATCTCTGGTCAGCCCTGGCATGTTCACCACAGGTAGAGAACAGGACCCTGTGCAGAACCCTGTAAAACCAGGAAGGCTTTTCTTAGCCAGTCCCTGTCCTCTAGGTGCCCCTTTTCTGCCATGCGAGCAACTGCTGAGATGGAGCAAAGCTACTTCCTTTTGTGTTGGTGACACAAAACTTCTTGTCCTACATAGAGAGTAATTTCTCAGCAATAGCCAGACATTCTTTGGGCTTGTCTTTTCTTTGTTTAAAATACAAAGCCTGCTGCTTCTCCTCTCTGCTGGGTGGAGATGCTTTTTAATTCTTTTGAACTACTGTTCAGTCTAATGCGACTTCCAGTGCTGCTTCTAATTCTGAACCAAAGGACATTTATTATCCCTCTTTTTCTCCTGGTACTCACACAAAAGGTGTGTTGAAAGCATATGCCTGGCCAAAAGACATGTCTGAACACCCTTATCTGTCAGCTACTCTCAGAGATACAGGGTTGGCCAAAAATTCTGTATATGTATAGGTTCAGCTTCATAAGCTTGAGCAGAGAAACTGCAGTTGTACCGACAGGGGTGGTTGTACCTCAGGAGGCTGTGCAACAAATCGTCACTGGCTTACAGCGGCAACAGAAGCACAGGAGTCCCCGGCTCATACATTTAAAAGTTGAGTGTTTTTCTCCCAGCCTCTCACCTGAAGAGGCGAAGTGCAAGCTGGTACGTTGAACATTTTAACGTGGTCTTGTTTCTCCACTATAAAAAAACAATAGATTGTTACAGACCACAGTTCCAGCTTCCCAGCTGCGATGAGCACCACAAATATCTTTCAGCTGCTTGAAGAAAAAGTGACAGGTACCAGTTCTGCACCATTCTCTGCAGCTGCTCCTCTGATCCCCAGGGTAAGCGTTCACCGCAAGAGGCTCCTGTCAGGAGGGTGATGTACCAGTGGCTGCCCAGAGGCCACTGCCTGCTCTGCAGTGCTCCATGGCGGTGCAGGCACCCAGACCCCCCCAGCTTGTGTTTCTGCCCTGAGCCAAAGCAAGGGGAGGTGTTGAGCAGGAACCAACGCACACCCCGCGTTAACGCTGAAGGTGGGCAGTGATCACAGGGTGTGACAGGCGGGTCAGCACGGCAGGCAGAGCGTGGCCTCAGCTGGGAGAGCTGGGCATAGCAAGGTCAGGTGCGATCAGCCACAGAAATAGGCCAATGCCTGACGTGATTCTGGGGGCAATATGCAAAATACTGCTGGGTTTAAAGCAGTTCAGCAGTGAAAACTGTCTTTGGCAGGGTCTGCAAAGCTAACTCTGAACGTTAACATTCACTGACTCCATTTCTCAGCAGCCGCTGTAACTAGTTCCCAGTTAGTTGTCCAAATACTGCAGGGTGGGCGTGGTCAGCTGAAAGGTGCAAGGGGACAAGTTTTGTCCCCACGGCTTCCCACATGTGCTTTTTTCGCAGGGTTTCTTGGTGAAGACAGGAGCAGCCTGAATAAATCACTTGCTGCTCCGGTCACCTTCTGTCCTGCACTCCCCTGACCCCTATTCTCAGGCAGAAAGCATAAAGCTCACACAGTCCTCCAGCAAAGAAAGGGTTACCTTGATTAACAAATAACAACGAATCACACACAGCTGCAAGGGATAAAAGAGGTGAAAAGGAGACCTGGATGGTTTGGTGCCAGGAAATCTCACCTGCTCCACAGGAAGAGGATCTCTGCTTTGGGGAAGGAAGGGGAACCAGGTGGCAGGAGCAAGGTAAGCCCGGGCTTGCTGCAGAACCAGGCGATGCTTTCTGGGTAAGGGGCCTAGCTGGGGCTGGAGGTGACTGGATAGCGGAGCTCCGGGGTGCAGCAGGACTGGTGTCCTCGGTTTATGCAGGGATGGGAAGCCCAGCAACAGTGGTGTGGGGCTGGAAGTGGTGGTATGGCTGTGAGGAGATATCTGTGGCACCATGGAAGCAAGACCATAAGCAAGGAAAGCAGCAGCTTGTCTAATTCTTCATGTCTTTAAGACTGTCTCTTTGGAGTATCTGTTGTACCCTGACCCAGGTTGCTGGGGTCAAGGCTGCATTTTGCCTGTTTTTGTTGTGGAGTGTGAAGTACAGGATATTGGCTCTGGTAACCTAGAAGTCTCTCTGGCTTTGAGTCCCTCACACCTTCCAATGCTGGCTTCCCATAAAACACCAAAGTTTGTACAATCCCCTTGGTGTTCAGTGTGTAGAAGTTGCATCTAAAATTACCAGCCGTGATTAACAACAAAAAAAAGGTGAAATCCTTCTTATTTCACCCTGAATTGCCAAGGTTATAGCAGGAAGGGCTGTTCCCAGCTCAGGCAATTCAGGTCACCCTGGCTCCTGAGCTCTGGTCAGTAAATGTTTACTGAAATCAAACACTCCCAGGCGCTGCTTCAAACCTTTGTGTTTCCTTCCCGTAAACAAAAGCAATTTCTCCTGCAAGTGATTATCACCTCTGCCTGCCTCCCTCCCTCCCCAGGCAGCTCCTCCCGGGGGGTTCCCAGGGAGATGGGTGTCGTTTCGTCACCTTCCTTTCAAGGCTCTGCTTTCTCTGGACCCCGTTAATAACCGTCATTCCTCTCGCCGCACTGGAAGCGCCCAAACCGAAACGAATGAAGGCGATGTGCAACGTGCGCTTCTAGTCTGATAGCCTGTATCGTGCCCAAACGGCGCAATTTCTGTCATACTTCTGTCTCCTGTCATCAAAGCGTAATTTACTCGAGATCGCTGACAATGATGCTTAACCGCATCTCCGGCTGCGCCTACATTTCCATCCTGAAGGAAGTTTGGCTCCGATGCGTTGTTCACAAGCGCTATCTATAGATACGCGTTCGGTGGAGCCGGGATAAGGACAGGGCCGTGGGGTTTCGGTTTTTCCTTCATCGTGCAGGAATCTGATTTACTAGGTGCAGTGTACGTGTGTCGAAGCGGCTTAAGCACAGCATCCTAAAGGTATTTTATTAGGCACTAATTATCTTATCGACTCTCGTAAGGCGCTATGG
>NW_010409175.1:0-294 GCF_000710305.1 Buceros rhinoceros silvestris
TGGCCGAGGCGCAGGCTCCGACTGCCACCAGAAACCCCCCAGGATGTGTCCCGCTGCGGCACCTGACCTTAAAGAGGTGGGGATGCTTGATGTAGAGCCGCCCTCTTGTTCCGCCCATCCCGAGAGCTCTGCAAGAGGAACGCAACGGGTGTTAAGGCAGGGGTGGAGCACGGCCGCGGAGGTCCGGGACACCCCCTCTCCTCCCCCAGGCCCTTCCTACTGCTTCCGAGGCAGAGAAGCGAAGTGACGGGAGGAGTCATGCGGGCTCCTGCCTTGGAGTCGCCACCCTCCTTC
>NW_010409175.1:1102-1403 GCF_000710305.1 Buceros rhinoceros silvestris
GGGAGGAGGGGGGGAGCCCGGCGGCGTCGCCCAGCCAGTACCTTTGGTCCATCCCTTTTCACGGGCTCAGAGACTTTGAGTTTCCACCTGCAGGGAAGGAAAACGCAGTAAGAACAAGTCCCTGCGGCACCGGCGGCAGCAGGGCCTGAGCCCTTCTGGGTCCACCCCACTCCAGACCCTCCTCTTTGATGCATGTTCTCCCGCCCCTTGCTGCCGGATCCCACCAGCATCTCGTGCTGCTCACTCAGAAAGGTCCGGCTGGACCCCCCTCCCCTTCGGGCCTGTTTAAAACCCATTCCCT
>NW_010409175.1:2323-2636 GCF_000710305.1 Buceros rhinoceros silvestris
TCCCCTGCCTTCTCCCAGCTCTCACAGACCGTTTGAGCCTCTGGGAACAAGAACAACCTTCACCTTTGGTGCTGGCTGCTCATGGAGCAACCTGGGAACGACCTTTTTGCCATCAGAGAAGAGCAGCTTGGCCTGCCGGGAGAGAGAGAAGGTTACGTGATTCTGGACCTGAGAGGGACCGGCCAGCTGCCCCCCGTATCTGCGCTGTCACCGCTCTGCTTTCCGCTGCTGCTGTGCAATGTTTTCACAGACAGCGAGATGCAGAAGCACTGTCTGAGCGCGCACAAGTCCGGGCAACCGGCACAGAAGCACA
>NW_010409175.1:2907-3168 GCF_000710305.1 Buceros rhinoceros silvestris
GTCCCCTCTGCCCAGGCACAGCCACCACACGAGGCCTGTGGGTGACCCCAGCTGACGGCAAAGCCGCAAGGAGGGACCTGTCCTGGCCAGGCTGCTCTGCTCCACACCAGGCTCTGTGGAGGGGGGCGCAGCCCCTCGTGAGCGCCCACCTGCTCCAGGCAGCTCCGACACGTCTCCTGGATGAGCTGCTCCGGGTCCACCTCCTCCCCAACGTTATCACGCACATTGACGGCCGCCTTCTGGAAGAACTGGAGAGGAGGC
>NW_010409176.1:0-338 GCF_000710305.1 Buceros rhinoceros silvestris
CTAAAGTAAATTTATGTGTCTCTCCTCACCCCTCCTCTCCTGAAACAAATTACAGGACAGTCCCACCCCGGTCAGGGAGACCTGCTCAGGTTTGATCCCCCCAGGGTCCACCAGCCCCTGGGATGCCCCAGCCTGCTGCTAGCGCGGTGGGGGCGAGCAGCATGAAGAACAGCAGAGCTTTCCTGGCAGGCCCCTAATTCATCTCCCTGGGAGTCGCTGGGAAGGGTCCCCACAGCACCTGGGCTGCTGCCCCGCTCCCCCCAGCCACCCCACTTTGGCAGCCGCCCCTTTGCTTGAAGGAGGGAGGGAGGGGGGGGGGGGGCAAAAACAGCCCCCCC
>NW_010409176.1:498-1131 GCF_000710305.1 Buceros rhinoceros silvestris
ATTATTACACAAATGTGAATTCCAGAACCGGCATCTGGGGAGCAGCTGCTGGGAGTTAACCCTTCACCTGCTGCAGGCGAGCAGAACAGGAGGAGCGGGTGCTTGGCCAGAGCTTGGCCATGCTTGGGGAGGACCTGGGCATGGGGACACGGCTAGGACACCCCTCCTTGTGCTGCAAGGTGCAGTCTGGCAGGTGCAAAGGGCTTTTGCTGCGCAGGAACACGTCTGTTCATGTGGATGGGAGGCAGGTTCCTCCTCCTCTTCCCTTTTCCCTCTCTTTTTTTTTTTTAATAACACACACTTCTGCTTCCATTCAGAGGTTTTATGAGGATTTGCTCTGCCTCCTGGGCAAGGTCTGAATTTCCAGGTTGCTGAGGGACGCAGTTCCAAGGGATGCTGCACTTGGCTTTTGATGAGCAGTCTGGAGATAAGGGGTGAGACCGGGAGGCCAGCCATGTGCTTGAGAGGAAGAGCTCAGCTGCCTGGCCAGCATGTTTCTGCTGTGAGATGGATATTTGGGAAAGAAAGCAGCTCAAAACCTCCTCCTCTCCCACCAGCCTTCACAGCATCTTTGCAAGGCTTTGGGGGTTGGCCAACTTTCTGCCACCTGAAGTCCCCCAGCCTCACTACGCT
>NW_010409176.1:1340-1571 GCF_000710305.1 Buceros rhinoceros silvestris
TGTGACCAGGCAGCAGTGAGTGCTCCCCAGCAGGATGCCCAGCAGGCAGCGGGGCTGCCCCTTGTCCCCCAGGACCTGGAGCCCATCCCATGCCAGGTCTCAGCCCATGCCAAGCTCTCCTGTCCCCCACGCAGCCTCCTCTGGGAACCAAACCCCTGCTCCCAGTGCTTGGCTGGCAGCCAGGGATGATTTCCCGGGATGGGAGGTTTCGGTGGGGTCAGCAGTCGATGG
>NW_010409176.1:1729-2611 GCF_000710305.1 Buceros rhinoceros silvestris
GCACCGGCGTGCTCACTTGGCGCTGGCAGCTCGACAGGCAGCGAGATGTCAGCAGGCAAAGGTCACAAGCAGGTGGGTGACAGGTTCTGTCAAACACAGCCCAGCCCGCTGGCGGCCAGATACCCCAGTGATGGGCAGAGCCGAGGCAGCGACCAGTGGTGTAAAGGCCAGGAAAGATCTTGGAGGAGGTTTGAGTGCCTGGATGAGAACCAGCTGTGAGCTGTGCTCCTGGGCTGACAGGCACTCCGGTGGCTGCTCAGCCTGTGCTGGGAGAAGAGACGAGGGATGGGAGCTGCAGGGGCTCTGGCAGCAGTGTGGGCTCGGGGTGAGGCTGGAGATGGCCCCGGGACAAGTCAGTAGCGTAGAGCGGGGCTCTGGCAGCAGTGTGGGTTCGGGGTGAGGCTGGAGATGGCCCCGGGACAAGTCAGTAGCGTAGAGCGGGGCTCTGGCAGCAGTGTGGGTTCGGGGTGAGGCTGGAGATGGCCCCGGGACAAGTCAGTAGCGTAGAGCGGGGCTCTGGCAGCAGTGTGGGTTCGGGGTGAGGCTGGAGATGGCCCCGGGACAAGTCAGTAGCGTAGAGCTGGGCTTTGGCAGTCGGATTCGCTCCCTTGGACAACAGGTTTCATCAGCGGTGGCTCCCACTGCCTCCAGCTTGCCCAGCTGGCTGACCCGATGGGATGGGTGCACGCATGGAAATCATCCCCTTGACTCCTTGGAAGGACCAGAGCACCATGGGACAACTCATTACGCTGGGTCTCTCCTTAACTGCCAGCCTCCTACTCCCTGCTGCTGCTTCGCCTGCGGACTGTCTCCAAGGCCGAAACCTACAGGTCGGACACCAAAGTGGAGCTGACAGGGGAGACCCCCACACCAAAAAACAAC
>NW_010409176.1:2907-3603 GCF_000710305.1 Buceros rhinoceros silvestris
CCGGGAGCCCCCGCAGCCCCGGGAGCTCAGCAGCCCCCCGCAGCCTGCAGTGCCGTGCCAGAAGCCCCTCTCTTCCCCGTCAGTCAATGCCTTGCCTCTCTGAAGCCAGCTCCAACTTCTCCCTGCATCTGCTCCTGCCCATGGTCCTCAGCCTCTTCCTCCCCTCGCCTCCTACCCTGCAGCTCACGTGGTTTTTCTCAGCCTGAAAGATCTTTGGGGCAGGGACAGAGCCTCCCTCCAGGTCTGGTGAACCAGCACGGTGGTGTGAGGTGGTGTGAGCTCTAATGAATCACAGCATGGGGCTGGCTGGGCTCGGCCGCCCCGAGCATCGCGGCTCTGCCGGCTGCGGTGAGCGGGCTCGCTTGCTCCCACAACACGCCGGATCCCACTAAGCAGCGGGGGTAGGATGACAAATTGTTCTGACTAATAGTCTAAACAACGTGAAACAATGGAAGTCAGGGAGCAGCACATAAAACACGCAGCGCGCAGGGGGCTTGGCTATTTTATTTGATTATCAGATGGATATTCCAGTGGCTGGGATCCATCAGGAATAGAACACACGTCAAACTCAATAAAGCTTTGCAAGGGGCGGTGAGGGGGTGGCTTGAGAAGCTCCTTCTCTGGGGTGCAGTTGGGAAGCTTAGCTTTGAGTCAACTGCTTGTGGCAATGAGACAGCTCTACTGGCCCCCGGACAC
>NW_010409176.1:3818-4195 GCF_000710305.1 Buceros rhinoceros silvestris
GGGCGGGTGGGGAGAGGCGTGGGAAGACTGCCTGGCTGATGTGGTTGAGTGGGCGGGGGAGGCTTTCTGCCTTCTGGTGGAAATTCCTTCGCATTCGGAGTCATCTCAGAAGGCAACCGCTGTTAGGTTCCCACGGACGCCTCACACGTCAAACTCAATAAAGCTTTGCAAGGGGCGGTGAGGGGGTGGCTTGAGAAGCTCCTTCTCTGGGGTGCAGTTGGGAAGCTTAGCTTTGAGTCAACTGCTTGTGGAAATGAGACAGCTCTACTGGCCCCCGCACACGGGAGCATCCACCACGTCTTCTCCAGGAGAGGCCTGACCCTGACCCAGGCCCTCCGAAGAGGGGCAGGAACGCTGGGCGGGGGTGGAGAGGCGTG
>NW_010409176.1:4614-4842 GCF_000710305.1 Buceros rhinoceros silvestris
ACTGAGAGATGAGATCCTCTCAAAGGTTCAAAGATGCAGCTAGCTGTGTGTCTGTCCGCCCTGCCAGGTGGTGGGATCTTTGGAGACCTCTCAGCTCTTTGGAAGCCTTGGGGTCGGGAAGGCTCTGCAGGACTCTCTGGCCAGGAATTTTTCTCTCCAGAGGCTCGTTTTGCTTCTTGTGCCTGAGCTGCAAGAACAACCCCTCAGAAGTTGTTTTGAGACTTCCAG
>NW_010409177.1:0-920 GCF_000710305.1 Buceros rhinoceros silvestris
TTGCTTAGCAACGGAGCGCTGGCTGCAGGCGCTGTGCGGGGGCGAAGGGACGTGGCCACGCGAACCAGACACGCTGCAGCTCAGGGCGGGGGGGGCACCATCCCCACCTCTGCCTGTTACCGCAGTGCTGGGAGCTCTGATTCTGGACCCTCTGCTGCCTTCATGGTGTAAAGGCAGCAGTGGGAAATGGAGGCGAAGCGGAAGGGAAGTCCCGCAGTATGAGGGGACAAGGGCGAGCTGGGCGAGAGGTTGGGCTGCGTGAGCAAGTGGCTGGCGGCCGGGGTAACCTTGGCTGGAGAACTCACCCGGGCGCAAGGGGCAAGAAAACCTGTGTGAACCCGGAGGGCAGTGAGGAGGCACTGGGCAGCCCTGGGCAGCACGGGCATGGTCAGCTCCCAGCTCAGGCCATCACAGGCATCTGAGTCCGGTGCCAGCGCCACAGCGAGCGGAGCTTGGCTCCCTGCTGGAACCTCCACCCCTCGGGTCTCTCTGAGCCGTCACCGTGGAACCCAGGGATGGTTTCACTGTTGGGTTTGACTGTTGGGTTTTACGGTTTGGTTCTCTGGGCTTTACAGATCTTTTTTGATGAACTTTGGTGACGTTCACGTGCCCCATCGGTGGCAGAACTGGCGCAGGGCTGAGCAGGATGAAGTTTCTGACAAGAGCTTCTCCCCAGCCCCAAACCTTCTGGGCTTTCATTTCCTCTAAGCACTTGGCTGCGGCAGGACAAGCTTTGTTTGGCCGTTGCTACCGCCTTTGTGAGCACTCCCTCTCCCTGCGTGACACGACATCCTCACGGGCAGCTCTTCCCAAAGACAGGGACTGGCTGCCAGCCACCCTCATTAGCACGATCTATTTTGTTTTAATTTAATCTCCCAGCAGTCTACTGGGCATGGCTGGGGCTCTGCCCAGTCCGTGAA
>NW_010409178.1:0-1227 GCF_000710305.1 Buceros rhinoceros silvestris
AAGGCTTATTTTAGTGTTGTGTTTACTGCTTGGATCTATGGGTGTTATCTTGCATTTTTCCCAGATCTTGGATTAGTTTTGCATGCTTATTTTTACCTTTTTTTTAACAACTGCTCAATTCTGTATTTAGAGGAGAAAACTCATAGAAGTGCATCTCTGTGCCCTGTAAAGGTTCAAGAAACGCAAAGATGTGGAAGGGGGCAGATCAAGAGGCAGTGCTGTTCTGAAACATCAGTGTTTGAAAACTGTGTTTTAAGTAAGTCTCTTTGATATCAGAGACCTGGTAGTGAATTCTACCTTCAGCAGGTGTGTGCAGGTGATGCTGAAGCTTTCTTGGCACCTGCGGCTGTACCTATTTTGCTGCAATCCCAGCAGGTGCTTTTGCCACAAGGTCCCTTCTCCTTCTGCCAACAAAGCTAAGGGGTGCTGCTCCTCCAGGCAGGTGAAGCCCCGTTGTCATGTACAGAGCCCCTGGGAGTGGCGACAGTGGCAATATTTCTGACTCAAGGCATGTGACAATGGCAGCTGTGCTGTAGCTCATGCCAGCACAAGTGGGGCTTGGCCTCGGCGTGGGATGCTGCCCCTCAGCCCCAGCCTGCCGAGCGCCACATCAGAGCTCTGCTTTCCAGTGTCAAGGCCTCTGGTGTCCTAAATGGGTGAGAACCCCCAGCACACGTGTCTACCCAGATGGCCTCCTGTCCCTGAAGACTGACCTCCAGCTGGGAGGTCTCTGCCCCTACAGCCACCTCCTCTCAGCATGGTCCCTACCCCAGACGGCACCAACTCCAAGTCTGCCTCCTGGCAGCTGGGGTGAAGGGGCAGAAAGTCCCCTTTGTGGGGAGGTTTATGGAGGGAGGGAGGAACAGCCCAGCCCGGCTCAGCGGGAGCCTCCTGGGAATGCATGGAAAGCTGGAGCTCATGTGTGGGGCTCTGGATGGTCCCATTGCATGTCCTGATGCTGCAGCCAGGAGGGCTGAGACCCTGCTCAAAGCACCGCTTTTGAGGAGGGTCAAAGAGACAAGTTTTTGTGGGGGGAAGGGTGGAAAGGCAGGACAAACGCTGGACTTGGAGACCTTTACTCTGCCTGATGTAGAGGAAAACTCCCAGGGGTGTTCAAGGAAAACAGCTAATTACTGCTCATATGGTGGGACAGGGAGGGGACACACCACAAGACTGGGGAGAGGCTTGGAAGCTGCAGACCCCTTTGTGAGGTTGTGGGGGAGCCGA
>NW_010409178.1:1575-1939 GCF_000710305.1 Buceros rhinoceros silvestris
TCGGTGGTGTGCAGTCACGCTGCGGCAATGGGGCATGGAGTGGGATGCGCGCAGGGGCTTCCTGCGGGCGCAGATGCCTGGGCGCTTCTTCCTGCGGGGAAAATGGGGTGATCAGGGGGTGGTTCCCGGCGTGTGCCAGGGATTTAAAAGATACTGTATTTTTAAAAATTATATCCCCCCCCCCGCTGCACCAGTAAGCCCTAGGTTCATTTGCACCTTTAGTTTTGTTTCAGGGCGGGCTGCAATGCAGCAGCCACGGCCGGTGCGTTAAACGGGAAATAAAATAGTAATAAACGCCCGCATCTGTCCCGTTTTTAAGACAAACGGCAAAATCATTTCGTGACTCCCGGTCCGGCCAGACACA
>NW_010409178.1:2115-2482 GCF_000710305.1 Buceros rhinoceros silvestris
GGTCCAACGTCTGGGCAAAACTTGCAGCCCTCTCCTGCAAACGAGGGGTGCGAAATCTTGTGAAATAAAATGATGGAGGAAAGCGGTGGGAGTAGGGGGAAAGAAATCTCTGTAAATGGGATGAGCATCGGGAGCCTTTGTGCCCAGCTCCCCTTGGAAGGCAGAAGGGCGTCAGGGCTGCCCGTCCCTCCCGGCTCCCCTTTCTGTGATCTCTGACGTGGTCACATCAAAGACCCGCCGGGGAGGTCTGTGCACGGTCGTGTCCCCGATATTTGCACTTGGAAAGAGAGTCAAAACCAGGCGATATTAATATATTACCGAACGGCGAAATATTGAATGTTTCTATACGTGCACGTTGCCCGCGGTT
>NW_010409178.1:2794-3108 GCF_000710305.1 Buceros rhinoceros silvestris
CCTCCCCTCACTTGCAGTAGGGATCAAGAGGTAAACGCGGTGCCCCTGCAACGATTTTTGGGCTTCGCGTTAAAAGCAGAGAGAAAACACTGGCGATATTGTCGCGATACGCGTCGCAGCGGGGAGGGGGACGAGCCCGGGTCACCGCCCGGCCCCCCGACCCGGCCCACCGGTGTCTCATGCCTTGGCACAGGTTTGCACAGTTTGGCTGAAAACACCCAGAGCTGGAGGCGGAGGAAAAGGAGGGGGATTTTAATAAAAACCATTTGCCACTTGTCTTCAATTAGGGTCTAGAAATTTAGCAAAAAGAAAAA
>NW_010409179.1:0-1057 GCF_000710305.1 Buceros rhinoceros silvestris
CTCCCTTCCTCTCCCACACTCCTCATCCCTCTCCTTTTCCTCCCTCTCTTTCTGCTCTTCCTTTCTCTCACCAGTTTCCAGTCTCTCTCCCTCTACTCTTTGCTCCTCCCCACTCCCCCGCCTTTTCTTCCTTCTTTTCCCGGTTTTCCCCTCCCCTTTCCTGCTTTCTCCGCTCTCTGTTTCCCCTCTCACGCCCGTTCCCCTCTCTCCTGTTTTCTCCCTCTTTGTCCCCGGTTCCCTCTCCCTTCGCCTCCGCTGGCTGGCTCTGCACCCCCGGGCTGATGCTCCGGGGCTGGCCCGCACACAGCCCCGGGGACCCAAGCTGCACCAGTTCTCCCTTCCCGTTGTCCCAGTCCATCCCCTGCCCACTGCCCGGGGGCGCTCAGGGCTGGCTGGAGGGAAAGGGGACGCCTGTCACGGCTCTCTGGTGCCCGTCGGGGACCGGTATCCCGGAGCAGTTGAAAGGCACCGAACGACCCGGGGCACTTGACAGTTGTCATCAGAGCTGTCCCAGCTCAACATCCGTCTGGGGGTGGGAGTCGGTGGGAGCTCTGGGAATGGGGTCAGGGCATGGAAGGGTTAAGAGAAGGAACAACTTGTCCTCTTGGTTCCCCGTTCTTCCCCTCCGCTTTTGTTTGTCCCCGATCTTTCCCCCGTTGTCCCCTTATTTTAACCATGCTCTCTCCCTCCCCTTATTCCATTTTTTCCCTGTTCTCTCCTGCTCTTGTGTCTTTTTTTCTTCCTGTTCTTTCCTCCCATTGTTTCCCCTTTTTGTCCCTGTTCTCTACCTGGCCTTGCCTTCTTTCCTTTTTTCCCCTGTGTTACCAAAAATGCGGCAGAAAACCACCTCTGTACCGATGTAGCATTAAGAAGCAGCATTTTCTTTATCTTTTCAGCTCCGAGTGCAAGGATTACCTTTCCCTCAAATCATGCACCCTGTGTGTTGCTCCAACCGAAGCTTATATCACCCGATTATACACATTCCTTATTCTCCCCAAAATAGTCATACCTATTCAAAAATTGGTAAATAATTTTGCATAGCTGTTATGCACGGGGC
>NW_010409180.1:0-7334 GCF_000710305.1 Buceros rhinoceros silvestris
CCATTTTCTAGCCCCTCTTCCCACTTTTCCGTACCCCCGGCGGAGGCTGCAGCGCCGTGCAGAGCCGCGAGGTGGCGCCCGTGCTCCACGCTAGACGCGGGGCTCCCGCGCGCGGCCGCGGGGCTCCGCGTTAACACCTTGATGTCATTATTGGGCTTTTGCTGGAGAGCATGAATAATCCCGAGGCATAAAATATAGGGTTAATTATAGCTATTTTGCCGATTTTATAGGTTACATCTATTTTTTCCCAGCGAGGGTAAATTATATGAGGGTAAAAAAAAGGAGTTAATCTGGAGGGTCTGAGCTGGGCTGCGGGGAGAGGTGGGACACGCATCTATTTTAAATATTCGTGGAAAGGGAAGAAAAGGAATATCGGGTTTTGTCTTCTGCTAGCGCGGGTGAAGGTGGGAGGACAGCTTAATTATCTCCCTCCCGAAGATTTACGCTTGCAGGACTGGTGAAGAGAGCGGCTCCCAGATTTCGGGGAGAAAGAAGCAGAATCAGGACATTTCCCTCAGCTCTTCGCCTCAGCCGTTAGGACGATCTGTGCTTCCTCGACTCTTTATTTTACATGTTTTAGATTCATAGCCATCGCCGGAAAAAAGAAAACAAAACACTATGTCCTTTTTAGATGTTGAACCTGTCGTTTTGGGGATAGTTACTCCGCTTTTGGGTAATGCTGCCGCTCATTGCCCCAAGTCTTCACTTAATATGTTTGGAAATATTTTTAAGAGTTACAAAATAGTAAATGAATCCAAAATCCTATTAACTTGGCACGCTTTGTGACACGTGTAAATACTCCGCTGCCGCAGTAGCAGCAAAAATGTAAACTTTTAACTCCATTAGTTCACTTTTATTTTGGCCTTTGTTTCTTCAAAATTCCAAGACAAAAATCAATCAGACGTTCCAGTCCTTCATCTGCAAATCACGTAGAAAGGGACAGTGGCAATTCTTTCAAGAAAGGTTTTCTTTCAAATTGTTATAAACAGGTATTTTCTGAATAAACCTTTCTCTGAAGTTACACCAGAAAATGCGCCCGTTCCCCGATACGAAGCGTTCTGGGGGAGAACGCAACCAATTAAACCTATATGCTCCAGAGCAGAGGAGGAGATATGTTGTTTTAAGAGGCAAAGTTAGAGCATCTCAAGACTCTGTTTAAATACTAAGAAATTAAATACAAATGTAAACAGAAATAGATGCAGAAAATAAAGAAAAATCCTGCCCTGCAGCATCTAGTAAAATGCAGAGTAGTGAAAAGTTAAGGTTTACCTAGGAGAGGGTTTGGGCGTCTTTTTTTTTTTTTCTTTCTTATGAATTCCCAATAAATCTTTCCTCCACTGGGTATTTATAAATTATCTTCTCTCTCAGACACACACACACATCCCTACTTGTTTTTTCTTATAATAGAAACATTTTCCTTTCATCAGGAATCTGAGTACAGTACAGGAATGATTTAAGATCAGCCATTGATTTCTGGTGCATCGGTGAGTTACCATCACATCATGACCATAAAATTCTACTGCACTTGATAAAAATGTTAACTTCCAAGAGCAACTTCACTCCCGCCTTCACGGGGACCACGTCTGAACGGGAATTCCTGCTATTTTTCACTTTACAAACTTCAGTAGATGGGAGTACGCCTGTAAACACACACAGAAAATCAGAACTTCCTTTCTAAAAACACTTGAGTCGATTTAATATTTTTTCCCCCTTTCTTGAAAATTCCAGCATCGAGCATCCCCATACCAGGCTGCAAAGCTCTGTTTACTTGTGTGCACCATTTCTGGGGGTTTATGTTCGAAGATGAAACCAAAATCTGCTCAATCGACAATAAAAGTGTTGAGAAAAATAAAATGTTAACTTGTCTTTTAGGGGGGGAAAGCTTTAATTATACCACTGCAAGTACTCCAACAACAATAATTACTTTAAAAGGCTCTTAGACTCGACTGAAATTATCCCTACACAAACTAAAGGAAACGTATTTACTTAAATTATTTCTCTAAGGATGGTTTTAAAGTTTTATTCTGTTACTATCACTGTTTTCTTTCTTGTTCTCTCCTTTTCTTTTTATCTTTCTTAATTCTCAGCCTATTCCCATTGCCAATTTTTTATGCAAGATTTTTTTTTTTTTTTTTTTTTTATACCCAAGCCCTGGCAAGCCCGACTAATCAAAACATTTCAACTTTTTCCTCTTTTCCTTGCTCTGGAGGTTGAAAATAGTCCCTCTCTTGAAGGCAGATACGACTGAATTCGTCTTTATTTCACCTTTCTCTTGTCAAAACCGTGCAGACGGATGCAATGGGGAGCAGTAGAAATCCAAGCCCTGGCAAGACCGACTAATCAAAACATTTCAACTTTTTCCTCTTTTCCTTGCTCTGGAGGTTGAAAATAGTCCCTCTCTTGAAGGCAGATACGACTGAATTCGTCTTTATTTCACCTTTCTCTTGTCAAAACCGTGCAGACGGATGCAATGGGGAGCAGTAGAAATCTACCCAGGGCAAAGGGAAAAAAATTAAATAGAGGTTTAAAACAGTGTCTTTAACTCCTGTTGAAGGATGGGAAAATAGAGCTGGCATTGCGAGGGGCTTGGAGGGGCGTCGGGGGTGTTAGACTGGGGCACCGTTTGGGCTGGGAGGGTTTGGAGTCGTTATTAGCTGAGATGCGTCGCGGTAATATTTGCTGACTGCGATAAATGAATTTCAAAATCTACCCCCTGTGTGTTTAGATGATGGAAAATTGCAGCGTTGGCATCTTAGGGGTAAGTTTGCTCCGTTGTTACCAAATGCCAATAAAATCGAAAGTGTCTCTCTTCACCCCATCCCTCTCTTCTCCCCCGTTTTCATTAGAAGTATCATGCAAAACAATTAAAAAAAAAAAATTGAAGTTATGGAGGAGGGGGTGAGGTAGGGAACAGCCATCAGTTACTGACCATAAAGGTTCTGTTCTGGAGGTGATAAGCGACACAATACTTTGAGTTCGCAATCATCCCCGACCACATCTTGAACAAGTCCTCGGCGGGGGAGGAGGCGGGGAGGAGGCTGCGGGAGAGACACAAAAAGTCAATGTTATATATGAAAAACTATAATCATTTTAATTCAATATTGACACCTCAACATCTCGCTGTAATGCGGACGGGTCCAATCGAAACCTCTGGTTTATAGCAGTAGAGGAGCGAACTCGTAAAATCCTTAACGGCTTTTATGTAGTGCGGTATAAACAACAACAACATCCCCGGCTTTATGGCGTTTTATAGTTTGTTAAACAGTTTACAGCCTTTTTTGGGGCTATTACAAATGCAATTCCCTTCATGTGATAGTTAAACCTTTATCAATAATAAGGAAATTGATCATTAAAATGTTAAATATGACTACCTCGTTTGTTTTAAAATATGTTTAGGGTAAGAAGCTGTATGATTTGATAACTTGTATTAAAATACCAATTACATTTATAGGACCTTTTAAAACTGGTAGCAATTAAATCGTGTTCTTTTACAGTTTTCCAAAGCGACCCTGACATTTAAAAAGGCTAAAACTGCCTCGTTAAAATTTTGAAATTAACGACTGCGAGCGCTTCTCTTTAATTTTCCAACACTCCCCAAAAATCAATCTTTTGGGTGGTCTAGGTATGTGATTTGTTGTGAGGCAAGCGATATCTCATTAATGTAGGTAGTTAAACATATTTAATCCGTATATTCACCCCACCTCCTTCTCCCTTCCCCTCTCGCTCCCTCTCTCTCTCTCTCTCTCGCTCCCTCTCCCTCTCTCGCTCCCCCTCGCTTGCTTTTCCTTCTTTATTCTCTCACACTCTTCCTTTCACAATCATGCAGTGCAGAGTCCGTGTGGAGTAAGGAGAAGCCAATAGGATGAGGTTTTGGTAATAGATGCAAATGATCATGAAAAGACACTGCAAAATATGAAACAACTCATTTGCGCTGAAGTAAATCACTGAAAACTGTTTATGAACTGGCATCTCTTCTTGGAAATGTAAAGCGAGAACTCTTTAAGTGGCGATTTTTTTTTTTTTTTTAGGGGTGGGGGGGAGGAAAGAATTCAATATCATGCAGGCTTAGAGTTTTGATTATATCCTCCTTTTATATTCCTGGAAATCACAAACTGTCGTTGCTTAGCATCTTAGCGCTTTCTTTTTTTGCTAATAGATTCCCGTGGTCTGTTTTGGTTGGCTTTTTTTTTTTTTTTATCATGCAGGCTTAGAGTTTTGATTATATCCTCCTTTTATATTCCTGGAAATCACAAACTGTCGTTGCTTAGCATCTTAGCGCTTTCTTTTTTTGCTAATAGATTCCCGTGGTCTGTTTTGGTTGGCTTTTTTTTTTTTTTTAATTTTTCTTCCTCCTCCAGACAAATATTCTTATTTAAATTAAAATGAGCTCTTATTTTGTCAACTCACTCTTCTCCAAATACAAAACCGGGGACTCCTTGCGTCCCAATTACTATGACTGTGGGTTCGCTCAGGATCTTGGGGGCAGACCCACGGTGGTGTACGGACCCAGCACGGGGGGCACCTTCCAGCATCCGACCCAAATCCAGGAGTTTTACCACGGAGCATCCTCACTCTCCAGCTCCCCTTACCAACAGAATCCCTGCGCCGTGGCGTGCCATGGGGACCCCAGCAACTTCTATGGCTACGACCCCTTGCAAAGGCAGAGCCTCTTCAGCGCCCAGGAGTCGGACTTGGTGCAGTACACGGACTGCAAGCTCGCTGCCAGCGGCCTTGGAGAGGAGGCGGAGAGCTCGGAGCAGAGCCCTTCTCCGACCCAGCTTTTCCCCTGGATGCGACCGCAAGGTGAGGCGAGATGGAAAGGACAGCGAGGAGGCATTTCCTGAGCCCATAAAGTAGCCCTCTTGCTTTCTTTCTGCCCCTCTTGCTTGCTTGCTTTCTTTTGCTCTCTTTTTCTTCCCCAGTGACTGTATTTTACTGCTTTATGGGGGTAAACTTTTGCACTTGTAAATTGCTTTATAGTTTAATTACCCTGAAGGAGACCTTTTCTTCTGGGGGCTGAGCGAGCCGGGCTTTCTGTGGAAGGAAGCGTCCTTAAAGTTTATGGCACTTTTATAGCCTTAAAAAGCCCCTTCATTTTTGTTTTGCGTTTGATTTGGGAGTTCGGTGGTGCTGCTTTGCTCTCCCGAGCTGCAGCGCTTTATTTTTTTTAATTTTTTTTTTTCCGGAATCCAAACGAGCCGGAGTCTGTTGTTGTTGTTGTGGTGGTTCGGGTATTAGTAAGTGTGCAAGTGCAGGGTTTAGCTGGTCTACTCTGAGTGGGCTGGTCGGTGACCCCCCCCCTCCCCTGCCACCATCACCCCTTTCCTTTATCACCATCTTCCCTTTTATAATATTCTACAGGAGCCTTTTCCTCTCCCTGTTTGCTTCCTGCCTTTGCTCCTGCGAGTCCTTTCTTCCTCCCCCTCCCCTGCCTCTGTGTGTGTGTGTGTGCGTGTGTGTCTGTGAGTGTGGGCGAGCGGGTGTGAGCCTGTGTGTGCCTATTCCCGAGCCTGGTTTATGTATCTTTCAACCTCCTTCTCTTCTTCCCGTCTTCCACCCAACCTTTGCAATTCCCCAGCAGCCGCTGGACGGAGGAGGGGGAGGCAAACCTACAGCCGCTACCAGACGCTGGAACTGGAGAAGGAATTTCTATTTAATCCCTACCTGACCCGCAAACGGAGGATCGAGGTCTCGCATGCCCTGGGATTGACAGAAAGGCAGGTCAAAATCTGGTTCCAGAACAGGAGGATGAAATGGAAAAAGGAAAACAACAAAGACAAGTTTCCCAGCAGCAAATGCGAGCAGGAAGAACTGGAAAAACAGAAAATGGAAAGAGCCCAGGAGGTGGACGAGGAAGGGGAAGCACAGAAGGCGGACAAGAAATAAAAGGATTTTTAAGGACTGAAAGGCAAGAGCTGCTGGGGTGGAAGAGCCCCCGAGCCCCACGTTAATGGCAGTTAATGTAAGGGAGGGGTGGGGAAAAAAAACAACAATGCATAGAAAAGAGAAAGGAAAAAACCCACCCTTTTATTGCTGTAAAACAATATAGCTGTAAGCACCACTTTCCTGATTATCCTTTGATACAATGAACAGTATGCAAAAGTGATCGGGAGCTCTCTCCTGCCTTTTGCCAGTTATTAACTAGTGGTAGTGTAACGCAATAGCTTATGTAAAACATGACTGTGAAATTTTCTCTCTCTCTCTGTCTTTCTCTCTGTCTCTCTCTTCTTTCCTGGGGGGTGGGTTGGTTAACATAGCTTTCAATGCTATAGGAGTTACGTGAAATTACATTTGTGCACTTTTTGGTTTTTTCTTAATTTTTCACCTTTTTTGTTGTGGTTTATCTGTATGTACTGGAGGTAGCTATTGAAACAAACATCCCAACAACATGAAACTGCCTATTTATGCTATAGTTATCTCTCTCTTTCTCTCTGTTTCTCTCTTTACTTTCCTTACTTCTTTTCTTTGGTTTGGGATTTTTTTTTTGTTATACATTTTAAAAATGTCTCTTCCAAAAAAAGGGAAAAAAAGAAAAAAAGACAAGAAAAAAAGCCTTTTTCTCTCCTTTAGTTAGCATGCGCACAGTGAAGCAAGTTGTAAAGTGACCTTTAGGTTAACTGTGAAAAAGAATGTATACTGTATACGTGAATTACTTTATTGGGGGAACTAATGATATATTTTGTTGTTCTTTCATCACTTTGTTCTATTGTCTAAACCTGGAAGCGGCGGAAGAAAGTTACAATAAAGTTTACAAGCGAGAATTCCGTGACATCATTCTTTTACCCTGCTCCATTTCCTCCAGGACCACTTTGATAGAAAGGAAATAAAAGTCAATTGTGTCGGAGCTGCAGCCCTGGCCATCAAAGACTTCTTTGCCTGGAGAGATGCTGGCGGGCTGGATCGCTGCTGGGACGGGCTGGGGCCGGGGAGCTGCAGCCTGGGAGCCGCGGGGAAGGGGAGGGGGACGAGGCAACTGCCATGGCTTCTGCTCTTGTTGTCGTTTCTAACAGTTCCTGGGTGGTGACAGGTTGGGATGCTCTGTGGAAATCCTTCCTGAAGGTAACGTGTGGTGTTTGTTTTTTCCCTTTCTCTTTCCTCCTTCCCCCCCATCTCTCCTCGCCCACCCCCCTGTCCCCGCAAGACGAAGCCCGGCTCTGGGTCCCCCTCTCCTTCCCTCCCACTCATCTGGCTGCAAAAGAAATGAATTGTCAGTCGCGCAGCTGAGCTGCTTTTCTGCTCCTTCGCCTCCCGAGCTGCCCTGCCATGGCAGGGGAGGAGTGCAGGGATGCACACCCACCCCCTTGCACCATAACCTTGGGAGAGGAGAAACAGCA
>NW_010409180.1:7533-7872 GCF_000710305.1 Buceros rhinoceros silvestris
CCGGCAAGACTTTCTTTCTTTCTAACCCCCTCCCCTCCCCTAAAAAAAATTGAAGCAGATCACATTTTTGGAAGGTCTCTCTGCTTCTCCAGCAGAAAGCAAATCAGCCAGCTGGTAAGGTTTGACTTCTCCCTGTAATTGAGTCCTGCAGAACCGCTGACACGCTGAACAAGGGATCTGTACACTCTTTATTTTTCGCAACAAGAAAAGCAAATGCCGGCTCAATACGAAGCTCAAAGCCTGTGGCACTGGAATAAATTAGATATAGAGCTGAATGGCATTTGGGAAAAAAGAGCCCTGAAACTATTAGGTATCAATGAGACATTTGTCTTTTTTTTT
>NW_010409181.1:0-25150 GCF_000710305.1 Buceros rhinoceros silvestris
CTTTTCCCTCCCTCCCTCTTTTCCCTCCCTCTTTTCCCTTCTTCTTCCCCTCCCTTGTTTCCTTTCTTTTCCTTCCTTCTATTCCTGTTTTTCTGTAATATAGCAGCTCCTACAAGCCACCAATCCTGTGTGCACACTCATATACTCAATTAGAGGGTCAACAGATAGATGACTAATTTGTGTGACTGAACAGCACAGAAAAAAAGGACGGAAGAAAGCAAAACTGATGTTATATTCAGTGGCACCGGTTCATATATAAGTAATGGAATAAATTTTCACATTATTTCCAAACACATATCAGCAGTGATTTCACCTATGCTCTTACACTTAAGGACACAAAGGTAAATATGTAGCCCAAGCTTTTGTTTGTTTTTTAATTTACGTGTCTACATTTGACTTAAAAACCCTAATAATTCCCAGGTAGACTTTCTCTGTTAGAATCTATTTCCACTTATTAACCTAGTGATTTTTCCACCCCAAGATTTTCTATTAAGAATAGAAATAATTTAAATAAATTATGCTTATATCCAGGTCTATATTTAGTAAGAATGTAAGTTAAACTATTTGCATTATATAAAATTCATTCTTCCCATTAAAAAAAATTGTAAAAATTGATGCATAAGCAATATGCATAAGCAATAGTCATAAAAATTTAAGCTTTGAAATGCCACAGTAGACCAAGTAATGAAGGCTATTTGGCTTTCCTTTTAACTTCCTACATAATTGCTCTCTTTTTGCATTGCAGAGTATCTTCACTGGGTAAACCATTATCATTTATTCACTCACTTACAGTCTGTATCAAAGTAGAATGTCAATATCTTTAGCTGATGATCTTCATATGATATGAGCAAACACAGTATGTCCTTTATTCACATAGCAACTCATGATATATTTCACGGAGTGGTTCTGTATTACTTTGTGTCACTTGATTGGTAACTCAGCAAAACTGCGTTGCTAATGTCATCAGCAGAGACCTTTCACTGCTGTTTACCAGCTCTAGCTTCCCTAGCAGAGGTTCTTGTCATCTCTCTCCTTTCATTGTTTATTATCAGTTAGCAGAAATTTTCCTTTCTTTCTTTCTTTCTTTCTTTCTTTCTTTCTTTCTTTCTTTCTTTCTTTCTTTCTTTCTTTCTTTCTTTCTTTCTTTCTTTCTTTCTTTCTTTCTTTCTTTCTTTCTTTCTTTCTTTCTTTCTTTCTTTCTTTCTTTCTTTCTTTCTTTCTTTCTTTCTTTCTTTCTTTCTTTCTTTCTTTCTTTCTTTCTTTCTTTCCTTCTTTCCTTCTTTCCTTCTTTTTCCTTCTTTCTTTCTTTCTTTTTCCTTCTTTCCTTCTTTCCTTCTTTTTCCTTCTTTCCTTCTTTCCTTCTTCCTTTCCCTCTTTCTTTCCTTCTTTCCTTCTTCCTTTCCTTCTTTCCTTCTTTTCTTGTCTTTGGGACAACTTAAATTTGAATCTGGTTCCCTTAGCTGTCAAGAATAATTTTTAAACAAAGCAGGGCTAAATTTCTTCAGCATCATGGCCTTCTATAGGACATTTTTTATTTGACAAAGGTCTAGTTAAGACCAATCGCTTCTTTTGGTCTTTACCACACACTCCACCACACGTAGCCCTGTGAGCCTGTTTTCCAGAGACATGTGCCAATGGCTACATCTCATTTAGAATACTTTTGACAACAGACTTTTTTTTATTGGAAAATTACTGTCTTGGTGAGGCAGAAATATTTCATGAAGACATATCAAATTCAATAGAGTTTTTGACAGGAAGCTTTCCTAACCAAGGTTTTTTTCAATCAGAAAGAGAGACAGAGAGACCCAAATTGAGAAACTGATGGCTTTACGTGATAACAGACTTTTAAAATTTTATATGATGACAGACTTTTAAATTTTTTCAGCTTCTCGAAAGCAGCCAATAATTCTGGTTCCTCACAGAACCATTCCAGTAAAAATCTCAGAATGAGTTGCATATCTGAATTGATGTCTTCTATCATCACTTGCAAGTAAAGCAGTCTAGAGTTGGAGAATTTATGTGACTTATTATCAGCCAACACAAACCTCCAGTCACTGACTTGGGAATTGTGAAAAGCAAAACATGAATGTAAACATTAACATGAACATTTTCAAGAACACTTACCTCCTCCGCATTTACAAAATTTCCCACATTTCCACTGGAGTTTAAACCTCCAGCTTAGATGACAGGTAGCATAGGCAGTGAGGCTTTGTGCATGATGGTTTCTGTCACCCTTGGTCAGGGTCTTATGTCAGTTAGATCCATCAGGGTGTCCTTACCCCAGCACGGGTCATCCACAGGCCTGTTGGAGATGACTTGCCCTGGCACGGGTCACCCATGAACATAGTCCCTCTGGGTTGACCCGTTGAAAAGTTAGTTAGTATTGGTGCTATTTCCTAGTCAAACTTTATTCAAATTTTTTATTCAAATTTCAGTCATAGGGCTTTGATATGTCTTCATGTACTATATTAAGGAGCCTATGTAGCAACTTTTGGGTTGTAGTCACTATCCAATTACATGCTCCCATGAAAAATTGACTAATAAAAGTTGTTTAGTTTATCATTACAAGGCATGCTTTCTTTACCAGTACATTCTTAGAGTTTTTTTGGCTTCCTTTCGTCATAAAATCTGGCAATAGCACCATGAAAAATAAGGCTTCTAATCAATAGAGTTTTTTAAAACATTGTCTTTTCAGCCTATGCTCTCCACTCTCTCAAATCCTCTAATTTTTTTCCATGTAAAGCCAGGGGGTTTTTTAGGTAAAGCTGTGCTCCCAGAACATTACATAGTTATTTTCAATGCCACTTTCAACCATGACACAATCTGGATGATATCAACTTCATTAAAATGCAATTGCTTCTAGCTTCCATATCTAACCATATATCAGTGTCTGTTTCTGTTATATAGCATTTCCTCTATCTTTGGATCATCCCTGCTGTCAAGAAATAAATTATTTTCTTCCCAACACTTGAGTCAAAAAGGCTGATATCAGCTTGAAAGACGTACTCAAATAACATACTTAGAGATGAGGAATAAATGCTGATGTATCTAATAATTTGGTCAGTTTTAAGGAAAGTTATTAAAACTTCAAATTTCATCCACCATTCTTATTTTTTTAATAAAAATGTGTGATATAAAGGGTTTTTTTCCTTCATAGGAATACAGGCTACATCATAATTCAGTACATATTGTCAAACTACTAGATTGCATTGTTATAAAATATCTTTTCTAATCATTTGTCTTGGTAGATGAGCTAGGTACAGTTTTTAGGAATATTTGGGTGTCATTTGAAACTGTTGTCCACTGCATCTCCTGCTGGAGGACCCTCTGTTTGCATATGAGATGCAACAGAACAGAAGGCTCAACTCCTTTTCACCACAATAATATCCTCATGCTAATTTAAGCTTCTTTTGATTTCAGTTCATGTTTGTGGTGGGGATGGGAATTTTCTAGTAGAACAACAGAGACAGTTGTCAGGAATATTAACATTTTGAGGCAACCCAGAAATAAAAGTCAAAACACATACTCTGCATTGGTAACATTTCATCTACTTTACAACTATGTTCTGACCCGTGTGAGATTCTGTTTCTTTTTAAAGAAAAGACATATTAAAAATGAATGTCACTTTTCCAGAAGAATAAAAATAACTTGGTAAATCATCAACAAAATCAGTAACATCCCAGATCCAAGCCCTAGACAACAATTTAGGTCAACAGATAGGGGATTTTTTTTCCCTAACTATAAGAAGACTCCCAATGCTGTCACATACACTCCTCTTCATGCTGTTGCAGTGTTTGGGCTCAGCTAGATCTGATGCATCTCTAGGCTAAGCTTTCTGTCACTCATCTACTACTAGGTTCAGTGGCCTGTTACCAGACAAAGGGAAATTATCATTCTGGTCAGTATACGATTGCAATTGTCTGGTGTCAACATCAAGGTTTTGGCTTTTAAGACAACAGAATCTTTGAGGATCAAGGACTGCAAGAGAGAGATGTGATATTTCTGGCAAAGCGGAGCAAGAGAACTTTTGTCAAGAGGTGGGCCATATTGGACAAAGGAGATTTAAACTAGAAAAATGGAGGAGTGAGATTCCAAACCACAGTCAAGCAAAGAGATAAACATAGAAAGGAGTGGAAAGCAAAGGGTGCAAAGCAATGGTAACAGTCCCTAAGGAATGACAAAACAGGGTGGAAGAGGGCCAACCCCAAGTACACATCCACAAACATATGCAGCCTGGGAAACAAGCAGGACAGACCAGAGCATCCCATGTAATTTGGATGTTGTTTGAAAAACTGAGATATGGTAGGACACCTAGCACAACTGCATTGAGCAATGGACAGGTACCAAGATCTTCAAAACAGACAGAATAAGGAGATAGACTGCCTTCACTGTGAAGAAGTGCCTTGGATACATGAGGCTCCTCTCTGAGGTAGGCAAGAGGTGGGGCGCATAGGGCCAAGTCAGAAGATCACACCAGGAAAGGTGACATCATGGTGGGATGGTGTCCACCCAGCCAGGGTGAGGAAGTGGACAAAGCTTCTTCAAACCATATAAGGAAGTCTCTGTGTCACAAATCCCAGCTCTCATGGGGGACTGTAACCTCCCTGACATCTGCTTACAGCGCAGTGCAGTAAGCTTCAAGCAGTCAAGATTTCTGGAAGGTGTTGGATGTCATGTTATGATCTGGGGTGACATACAGTTGAATCTACCTTTCTCTAACAAGGGAGAACAGGTAGTAGATAGGATAACCAGTGGCTGGCTTGTCTGTAGTGAGCATAAAATAGCAGAATGGTTATGAAACGGGATATAAACCAATTTAGTCTTCCAGAAAACACACAGTACAGTGCCATAACAAATAGCGCAAAGGTATGTGTTAGTCTGTGAAGGCAGCTGAAGATTTTTACTCTGAAAAATTGCCAAGTGATTACATAATTAGAAAGATGTGCTCAGGTCATGGTTTTCAAGATCTCTTAGATGCTGCACAGGATCTAAAAAAGTGAAATGAAAAGAGAGAGTCAGCTTGGAAGAAGGTTTTCTTTACATCTAACAGTCAAATTCAAAGTCTGTTAGCTATAAGGTACTGAAATGGCAGGCCTCCTTTCTGGCTGTGCATGTGTGCATGGTGTGTGTTGGATTTTTAATAACTGTTATTTTAACAGCAAGGATTACTCCCTTGAGATCACATCAGAATAACAATATGGATTTTCATCTTCCTTTAGTGCATTTGAAACTTTGTCTAAATGAAATTAACTGTGTTGACTAATATGTAGGAGATGTAAATAATCCATCATCTTATTTGCCACAGAAATAGGACAGTAGAAAAGTATTTGGGGCCAAAAACACTGCAGGAGTTCATGCAGATTTTAAGCAATAAATATGTATACCTCAGTACTAAGTTAATGTTAATTCATGATCAGTAAACAAATTATCTAGTAACAGCATCAAAACAAATAAGCATGATATTTTATATTCCTCACTTGGCTTGGTTAGGTGCTTCCCATAAAGAAAGTGCTATCTCCTGTAACTACATAAGATAGACCACAGAGTGCAGTGCGTTTAAAATAGATAGTATTGAAATAACAATTTATAAGACATAAAAAATGGAAAATTGAATTATTTATGTTTACATATAAATACATTATATGTATTTGAACACTTCCAATGGTGGGGCATCCATTTTCCTGGGCAATTTTTTCCAGTATTTCAACATGCTCATTTCCGAAAATTTCTTCCAATATCCAATCTAAATCTACCAACTTTCATTTTACAACCATTGCCCCTTGTGCTATCCCTACATGCCCTGGAAAAATTCTCTCTAAATCTTTCTTTAAAGACCACTTTTAAGAGGCTGATCTCTCTCTGCCTTTCTTCCCCAATCCCCAACTCCCCCAGCCTCTCTTCACAGGAAAAGTGTTACAACTCTCTGTTAATTTTTGTGGCCTTCTGAATCCTCTCCAAAAGGTCCATGTCTTTCTTATATTGGGAACCCCAGAACTAGACACAGTACTCCAGGTGGATTCTCATAAAAGTGGAGTAAACGTGAAGAATTCCTTTCCTCAACCTGGCTGGCCACACTTTTATGCAGTTGAGGATGCAATTGGCTTTCTGGGCTGCAAGCACACATTGCTGGCTGATGTAAAATTTTTCATCTACTGTTATCCCCCTACTGTCCTTCTCTGCAGGGCTGCTCTCAAGCAGTTAATCTTCCAGTCTGTACTGATATTAAGGATTGCCTCAACAAGGTAAGACCTCATACCTGGCCTTGTTGAACTTCATGAGGTGCTCATGGGCCTATTTCTTAAGCCTGTTAAGGTCCTTCTGAATGTCTTCCCTTCCCTCAAGCAAATCAACTGTACCACTCAGCATGGTGTGATCCACAGTGTCATTGTAGGTCAACAACACTCTTAAACCCACTATCTAGGTCCTTAATGAAGATATTAAATAGCATTAGTCCCCGTATGGACCCTTGAGAGACACCACTCATCACTGGTTTCTGTTTGGAGTTTGACCTGTTAACTGTACTCTTTGGATGCCGCCATCCAATGAATTCCTCATCCATGTAACAGTCAATCCATCAAATCTGTATAAATCAAATTTAACAGGAAGAATTTTGGGAACCATATCAACAGTCTTAAAGAAGTCAAAGTAGATGTCAATTGCTCTTCCCTTATCCACTGACGCACCACTGCATTGTAGACAGCCACAAAATTAGTTAGGCACGATTTGCCTTTCGTGAAGCCATGTTGGCTGTCTTTGATCACCTGTCCATCTTCCATATGCTTCAACATAACTTCCAGGAGGATCTGCCTGTTCCATGATCTCACAGGGCACAGAGGTGAGGCTGAGTGATTGGCAGTTCTCAGGGTCCTCCTTTTTATCAAGTGATGTTTCCCTGGGAACTTAGCCTTGGCAACTACATCTGCCAGTTCCCTCAATACTCTGGGCTGCATCTTGTTGGGACTGTCTATGTTCAGGTTCAATCTTCTCTTACAGTGGATGAGACTTCTTTCCCCCAGTTCCTGTCTTGAGGTTCAGGGCCTTAAAGTGATTGCCAGTGAAAACTGAGGCAAAGAAGCTCTTGAACACCTCAGTCTTCTCCATGTCATTGTCACTAGTTTTCCTGTGAACAGGGAGATTATTTTCATTTGTAAAGACTAAATATTTATTTATGTTGACACCCAAACAGAAATTCAGGATAGAATTTGAACTGTTGGACACAATGCTATCCTCCATATTCTCTAAGACAGTAGAGAATATGCAGTCTTCACTGGGTTGACACAGCTTTAGAGGGAGGGTTTGAGTAGGAAATTGCTGTGAAATAAGTACAAACTAGGATATGTTCATTGATGACACGATTAAAGAAGTTTTGGCAAAATCCTGCCTCTGCAATGAATTCACTAAATATGCTCAGGAATACAAAACATTGATGCAGTTGTGGAATTGTCTTTACTTGAAAAAGAATAGATATATAGTACATAGTATTTCTGTATTATGGTTATAAAAAGCTTTTTTTTAATTCCATCTCATCTGGAAAATGTATTTCAGTTATGTTTATATTTGTTTAAATAATACTGAGAGACTTTTGGTTCTGACTCTCCAGATTCATAGTTATTTAAGGATTCTTTATCAGTAAAAGAAATATGTGGAGTTGGTTGTTGTGCAAGAGTTGCTGTTTTGCATAAATGTGTCAGTCTTGGTCTCTTATGATGTCTTTTTGTTTCAGCCCACTATCAAACTGGCTTTTGTCTTTTTCTGTTTCAACAGCAGGTCCTATAACAAATTAAATGTATTTTTACTTTTGTTAATGACAAGAAATCCATTTGCTTGCTTCTGTGACAATGTCCTTGAGTAGAATAAGCATGGTTCACCATTCTGTTCCACACTGAACTCATGATCTTGAAGGATTCTTGGGCAAATAACAAATTCCACATTAAGACTAGAAGATAATAAAGTGAGAGTAATCCATTGCAAGTACTCAGTTTTCTTGCTGAAATTACACCTCCACTGAAAATTAAACTTCATATTATCATTCCTGTTTTTGTTGTTTATTATTGTTGTTGTTGTTATATTGAAATTTTTTTCCAGTATGATTATTACAGTGGAAACAACAACAGAATTATTAGTCTCTTTATTTTTCTTACTTCCTTGAGTAGTGAGTACGTTTGAAAACTGATCGTGCCAGTCACACATCTGACATCTTCTAAAGCTAATATAGGAGCTCTAAATACATTGTAAAAAATACCCCCAAGCAGCCCTATTTCACATGGAAGCAGAATCTGAGTGTTTTTACTTAATGGTTGGTTTCATCCATTACTTTGATTCTTGCCTAATATATACAAAGCTCCTTTGTCTGTAATATATTGTATTACAGCTTTATTTAAGTGCTGCTTTGGAATGACAGGCCAAAACCAAGTTGCTAATTGAAAAAATGTTTCAGGTCAGACCTTCCGTGTTGTTCAAGGAAAAAATTAGTATAATTTATGGATTGAAATTAAAATAAACCCAGATAGCATGCAATCTGTAATCACAGATTAACCAGACTCAGTTATATCTCTTTGAAAACAGTGCTCATTTTTTACCCATGAGATGATCTCAGTGTCGACAAATACTACAGAGAACTCTTTATGGAAAAGAAGTCAGATCTTATCATAGAGCATAAAATAAAGATCTTCATTTCAAATGCTCTTTCATAAAAGTAAAAAATTTGCATTGTGTAACTTGCTTTTTAATGGAAAAGTCTATTTCACATGTTTCCTTTTTGGTGTTCTGCAATAAACCTTTTCCATGAGATAAACTCATGACTGGTGTCAATGCCTGCCTCTATCTGTCTTAATACCTGTAAGAATTCCAATCTCCTACTTCAGCCATCACATGACCCCAAAAACCTCTAAATGTTTAATATCTACAATGAACATACATAATTTCTACCAGTGTTCAGGAGTTTAAGTTCTAGTGTGACAGTTAGACAAAATATGGGAATGAAAAAAGTATTGGGGCAATCAGCAGCTTTAATTTTAAAATTCTTTGAAATATTTTAAAGTGGAAAATGAGACAGAGTTTAAAATGATTGTTCAAAGCTCCAATAGCTGTTCTCCAAGTTAAATATGTTCTAAAAGCTTTAAACCAAGATGATGTGTAGTAACCAGAAATTTTATCTTGCATTGGATTCTTTTGCTCTTTTAGCATTAGTTTGGATCAATTGATAATCAAATTATCAATTTTTTTTTTCAATAAAGAAAAAAAAACCTCATTTTTTTCTTGTCATACTTTACATCAGAAAATAGGCTTACTTAGTTTCAAACTTTATTCTATCCCTGTTAGGTGGAATTAATCACACCACGTATTTTACCCTTTTTCTTCTTATCCTCTGCAGTTTAATAGTGGGTGTTACAATGTTTATAAAGTCCAGTGGTTTCTCTAAATAGCTTCCCTCTTTTTCAGGTATCATGTCTGGGAGATGGGATTGCCTCGGAGAAGATATGCATGCACAGTGGATAGGAAAGCTGAATGCAGGGAAGTCCGTGCTGCTGACAGCTGCTGAGCTCGCACATTCGAAATATCCAACATGCATGAGGTTTTGCTTACACTTGGGTTTGAAAATAGATATAGCATCTCCTTGCTGTGTATAGCATTGTCCTTGCAATATAGCATTGTCTCCTTGCTCAGTTTCCTGAGCAATGGTATCAAAAACTGTGGAAGAGGTTCTGCATACATTTAATTATTATTCAGATTTGTTTTCCGACTACCCAGGCCTTGAGCAATATGCTTGCAAAGGAACACAAAGCAGGACATTATATGAGGAACTGAACAGAAATATTTAATTTTCTTTTTGTTCATGCTGGGATCTGCAGAGGACCGGTTTGTTGTCTCACTCAGATTTGCCTCAGGGATCCCAGACTGCACTACCATAAACCTTTCAATGTTGACTTTATCATGATGTGTTAATAAAGTATCTATTACTCATTACATTCATTTACACTTATTTTAAATGTTCATATAAGATTTTGCTACCCTGACAGTAATCTTTTTTGATTTGCACACATTCTTCACATCGATCACTGTCCCTATATTTAAGAAATACAAATATTCAGCCTACTGTTTGAGTTTATCTTCTATTTATTAATGTAAAACTTGCCACTATTACAATGCAGTTTAGGTGAAAATCAGATAATTTCATTTCTTTAAGATGCACATTCACAATTCCTGACATTTAATTATTGAGAATTAGGTGGATTTTCCACAATGATAATGAATTACCTTGGTAAAGACAATCTTTGCTGGAACTATTTGTTAAGACATGATTAATTTGATCAGGGACATATGAATCTAATCTTACTTCATCTTGTATGAAACAGAAATAACTTTCCTAGATTTTCACCACTTTGTAAAATATGAATTTGTCAAATCATTACTGCCCAAAGGAACTTAGACATGTTGAAAAGAACAGGCTGAGGAATACTTTAATGATCTAAGTCCAATGAATTACACTGCATTTCTTCCTGTGCATTACTTCTATATTACGAGTAGAAGATGATAAAAGTGTTGCTTATGTCAAAAGCATGGGAAAAAGATGAAAGCGGTCACTCTTTTTTCTTTTAACTAACTGAAACATTCCTATTTTTTAATATGTTTTGTGTGACTGAATAAAACTGAGAAATGTTCAAAGGAATTTCTTCATGATTAGAAATATGCACATTTTCTCATCTTGTTTTAAGTAAAGCAGCTCTACCTTTACTAATATTTCTAACTCAGTACAGGAATTTGTTATAGAAAAATGGGTCTCTTCCCCAACAAGGAAGCCTCTTGCATTTGAACATTCCCATATACAGACTTTGTCCATCCCCTATAGAGAAAAACAGAAAAGAGTAGCCCCTAGTGTACTAAATGGATAATGGAAACACTGAAAATATCCTACAAGCCTAACACGTGCCTGCTCTTTGAAAACTCTTGTACCACTTCCTCCATAAGTAGATGTCATCCTCCCTGATTCAAGACAGAGATCCTGTCTGGGCCTTACAATTCATAGTGGAGGTCCATCACAAACTATTACCAGTGTTTGTTATTTAGTAACACTTGGGAAAGCTTGAAAAATCTAAAATGATTAACCTGGTTTGGGATTCATAAGTTGAAATACTGGTGTACTTGCTGGCTTTAGACTATTTTCTGTATATAAAACAAGGCAGTACAAACTGGAGGCTTATATATTACTTATGACCATTTCCTTCTATGTATTTGATGTTCTAAAGTATGTCTTTTAAAGTTTAAATTGTGGATATTATCAGTAATTATCCTAGCAGTAACTGATTTTTGTAGAGAAAAAAAGAAGTTAAATATTGTCATTTATTGCTATTATTCATCACTGTATTTTTCAAAGAATACTTTCTGGGGGACTTTGTAAAGTATATGTCATAGAATCTCAGAATGACTGAGGTTGGAAGGGGCCTCTACAGTCTTCTGGACCAAGCAATCTGATCAATCAGGGTCACCTGAAGCTGATTGCCCAGGACCATGTCCAGGCAGCTTTTGAATATCTCCAAAGATGGAGAGTCTAAAATGTCTCTGGACATCCTGGTTCAGTGCTCAGTCACCCTCACTGTAAAAAAGTTCTGTTCGGAGGGAACAACCTGTGTTTCTGTTTGTGTCCATTGTGTCCATTGGCTCTTCTCCTGTGACTGGGCACCACTGAAAATGGCCTGGCTCTGTCTTCTTTACACCCTCTCTTCCTTTCCGAAAATATGTATGTACATTCGTTAATATTCCCTGAGCTTTCTTTTATTCTGGCTGAACAGTCCCAGCTCTCTCAGCCTTTCCTTATAGGAGAAATGCTCCAATAGCCATTCTTGAATATGTGAGGTACATGCTGAAACGGGAGAAGAATTGTTAGGTAATTTTAAGTGATATATTTTATTTCTTTTTATAGAAATGACCGTGTTAAAATACATTGTCCATGTATGACTTTATACTGGATGCAGTAACACTTTGTTCTATAAGAAAAAAAAAAAAGGCTAGCTACTACTTATTCTGAGGACAACAATGAATAATACTAACTTCAGGTTGAGAACCAAAACATCTTGTATTGCATGAGGACACACTGTATATTGTTCGGAAACCCTATGACTCAATTAACTATTTCACAGATGATGCTTTTGGAGATGTTTCTCTTTAACATGAACAAATGAAGTTTTCAGATTGGAGTAATATTTAAATGCTACATGGCCTTTGCTAATTTCATGTCAACATTTTTTAATTCTTTGCATTGATTTCTCTGCTTTATAGAACAAAGTCTAATTTTCTTCCCTTGAAAAAAACTTCCCTGTTTCTTTCCCTCCCTACTGACCATGTCTCATTCACTACGGGGAATTATCATGTCACCTGGTTTTATTTGCCCACAGATATAATTTTCCTTTTTTGAACGCATTCTGGTTTTCCTTAGGTTGTCATTCAGACTTGGCAGGATCCCATATAACCACATATAATATTTTTTCATTGATTTTCTTCAAACTTCCCTAGCTGCAATGTCCACTAATATTAATAGCTAGTATGATGTTCTGCTGAAGCTACACCGTTTTAGCATGACAAGTATTGTCCTGTGTGGTTTTTCTGTTTCTGTACATCTACAGTTTCTTATTTTATGTCAGGTTTAATTTTATTCTGTGTTTTTACAGTATTTGATGCAATTGGTTCCTAGACAAAGATTCTAATTGCAATAATAATTGATCAATTTACCAATGACCCCAATGTCACCCACACCCTGCCTTAAAGACACAATATGAAACATGGTTGATGCACCTGCAGTCTTATGGGAGGAAGCAGTATAGATTAAACAGTGAACTGAGAGAAAGGAACTTTCATCTGGAAAATGCAAGACATACCTCCAAAATGCTGCAATACATCTTCTCTAGTTACTAGATTAAATTTTTGGAGATGCCATCTTACATTTCTTACATTTGACAATATTCTGTTTAGAGGTGAGGTCATTTTTTCCCCTGCATTCAAGTCTAAGCCTAGATGAACAGGAAATATTCTTTACAGATGTTAAAAACTTATGCAAAATGCAGGTAAGTAGCTCAGTTAATTGAAACAGGATGTTGCTGATGCTAAGAACTTCACAAGTTTCAAGAACGAATAGTTATCAATATCAAAAACGAGACTGAAAATTCTGCGAGGGATCGTTTCTGCTCAAGATTCCAGCAGTCTCTAAGTGTGATGATGGTGAAATAGCATAGAAAAGAAAAAGTGAGGATGGCTATGTTGGTCAACCTATAGGTAAAATCAATTCTAGGTAAAAAAAAAATGCAGAAATATTAATAAAGTGCTTAGTTAAAAAAGGTGGAATATAATTATTTGAAGTACATACCAATAAAATAATCTTAAAAGGAAGATTTTTTTCCCAAATCTATCACAAGCATATCAACAACTTCATTTTAAAAATACAGATAATTATAAATAGCAAACTATGACTAAATGTCCTTTCATTTATGTCTAACACAAAATCAATGACAGAAAGAATATGTAAAAAGATTAACTTACTCTGAAAAACTGAAAATTAATTCAGCAAATAGCTAAACATTGTTTGAAGTCATATATGTATTTACATATCTGCCCTACATGCTTGCTTGATCCTCTCGAGTTCCTTACTTTGTCATTTTCTTCACAAGTTATCACAGAGCCTTCTACTTAATATATAATATTATGAAGATTTAAAGGACGTCTGTGACACACCAGTGAATCTTTCTGCATACTGGAGGCATTAGTGCTCACACCATTTACAAGCTGTCTGCGATCCTTGCCTGAAATGCAGTTTTGGCCATTAGTAGTGGAACCAGATTTCACAGATGATTTTTTTCTGCAAAGTGAGACCCCCTAGGGTTTAGCTTCAATGTGTCCTGTCTCTTCAGGACAAATCTTCATTCAAATAAGGGTTTCTGAGCAACAGGTGGCAGTTTCACTGTCAAAAATCTTTCATCATGAGTCTTTTATTAACTGTACACAGAATAGGATGTGAGTCAGAATTCCTTTCTGGTTAGTTCAGGGAGATTTTCTTTTGAAAGCAGAACCTTAAAACCAGTTCGACAACAACTAATTGCAACAATTAACTGTTTAGAGAAATCAAAACTGTATTCCTGACTTGTGAGATTTTACTGTGTTGCAGTGGCTAATATGTTTTTATAAAACCAGTTTTGTTCAGGCTGATAAGATAGTTCATAATATCCAGTAGGGGATAATATAAATATCCTCTACAGATAATCAGGCACATCAAGGGTTTAGATCTGATCTGTGTCCTTGATGCTATCAATTATTAGTGAGATTTTTCAAGACTGCTCAGTAATGAAATTCCCAAGGTTTTAGTTAGAGTTATGGGACTTAGTACTTCTTATCATCAATTCTTAACACATATCAACTTCAGTCACAACTGGACTGCAACACTGCCACATTTTCAGAACAAATGGCTTAGTAACACAGCACCATAAAACAGTCTGCACCTTTAAATGAAGGGAACTATCCTACTTGACTGAAAATACTGAAACACATTAAATGGGTATAAAACAGTTGTTCATACTAGTGTTGATCAAGGACTCCAGTATTTTTTTGCATTAAAAAGTGTCACTAGAACTTTGATATTCATAGATCACAAATATGAACCTCGTTTCAAAATGGATCTGCAGGTATTTCCTCCAGTAAGTAAAAAGTTACCACTGTGCAGTGGCAAAGGATAGTCTTAAAGGACAGACTGCTTGTTACATTATTAACATTATCACTCACAGCAGCCTCCCTTCCTTTTCCTCATACTTTTTGACTAAGTTGTCAAACCTGATCTAGGGCAGATGTAAAAATGCAAAATAATGCTTTGTATGGTGATACATGGTTTAAAAAATAATAATGAGCACCTCTTTTTCCTCTAATCAGGAAGCATTTCACTCATGTCTTAGTCTTGATTTTCAAGGCATCAGCATCGAATTCTAATTAAAGCTTGGAAGGGGGTATTTAGCATTCTGTTTCTTAGAGCAAGCCTTTTGTTGTTGCATATTATGAACTTCTGTTGGTCATGACGGACCAGGTCTACAGTCCATCAAAGTCTAAAGAAAGACTGCTATCAGTTTTAGTGGGATCTGAGAAATGCATTGACCCTGGAGACAGTAGCTATTAGTTGTGTCTTCTCTATGAATAGCTAAGTGGCTATTTTTGCACACAGCATCTGTTTTCCACATACTTTGCAAATATGTCAGTAGTTACTCTTTAAAGATAATTTACAAAGCAATAATACATTAGCTTGGTACAATAATTCTCTACAAAGTGTTTTTATCTGTGAAACTTGAGATATTTATCATTATTACCCAGTGCACTTAATATTTGTTTCAGACCAGAGGCTGTGTGGTTGTCAATGGAATAACACAAATACAAGGAAAAAGGAATCTTCTGCCAGTATTTTTTGCATTTTCAAGGCCTGGAACAAAATGTCACATGGCAGTGAGTATAACCCAGTAGGTCTTCCACTTCATAACATTAGAAGATTTTTCTTCAAGCAAACAATGAAAACCATTTCAGCAAAGAGGAAAATATGTATTCAGTTTCTCGAAGCACAGAGGACTTGACTCTCACTAAATATAAAACACTGTAGCTTCTTGGACATCAACAGCCACATCCTGAACAGTATAATTTGTTAGAGATATGACAGTTTGCTCCAAACAGTGATCTAGCCTGTGTGCCTTCAATTTCACAGTGTTTTATAATGGATAAACTGCGCTAGAAAGCACTATATTCGACCTTGAGGATGATTTGATCTGAGGGTAATATAAATCAGAACCAACTAAGATGATCAGAATCAACTTCAGGTTTGTTTGGATTATGGCTTTTTCATTGCTGACTTTTAAATCAGTAGCAAAACTCTCATTACTTCAGTAGCTCAGGATGTCACCCAAAAGACACACACAATTAAAAAAAAAAAAAAAGAAGAAGAAAAGAAAACACATGTAATGCTAGCCCTCTTGACAAGTAGCTCCTCAAAGGAGGAGCAGGAAAGAAGTAATTTCCTGAGCACTGTATTGACAAATGGATAGAAGAGAGCATCAGGCAGGGTGGCAGGTGCACCACACTGTTGGGTGATGGACACCTTAATTCCTGTGAAGTCTGTCTCTGTGTGCATTCCCCCCAGGCCTCATTGGCAGCCATTCTGGCTTCAATGATCATACGAAAGTATGTTAGGACAATTTCCTCTATTAAAGTTCTGAGTTTTATGTTGCTAGGCTGCCATTGCAGTATGCCAATCAAAACAATATCTTCTCTGTATATGATCAGAACACAAAACCAGCTTTAATAACGTTTGTCCCTAGGTCTATAATATACCTTAGTTCCTTCATCTTAGGGTGCTAAAAATGTCAGATTTCACCAACAGTTAGTTACAAGCAAAATCCGTTACTCCAGGCTTATTTTATGTATCAATCCATAAATTCAGGAAGGGAAAAAAAAAAAACCCACCACTTTTTCTGCTTTCTGGAAGCTCTATCCAATCTTGCACCTTTATCAGTCAACTGTTTCTCTGAAATACTGCTCTCAAATCTTACATGTATCTTCAAAGTCAATGGTGATTTGTGTTATTCTGGAGATATTTCAAACTCTTAGAAAAATGCTACTTATTTTCATTTTATACCTATCTGCAACACACTTCCATGTCTCACTCATTTCTCTGTAGGCAATTTGTCACCTCTATTGCATCATTTTGAAACTGCAGATCTCTCTTTAGGCCCTAGACTGTGTTTGGTGAAAGTAATAAAGACTCCAATCACTTACGTAAGTTTGCTGAAGGTGAACTCTTGAACTACAGACACAGACTAAATTTTCTGCACATTGCTTTGCAGAAGCCACTGCAGGGTAATTTCTTCTTTGAGCCATAGTTAAACCAGTTGGTATCATTCCAGAACAAGAAACACAAGAGGATATGGAGAACTTGTTCAGAAATTATTAGCATTATTATGACATACATCTAAGTACAGTGGATGAAACTTTTGTTTAGCTGAATGGAACAGTATTTTACACATTGTATGAAGTGCATATGACTGAGATTACTTACTCTGCTTTAAACTGTTTATAGCCTATGTGAGGCTAATTATGAAAATTCAGTTCTTTAAGAAAAGGAGTATCAAGAAGTCTAAAATACAATTTGTCTGGATTTACTATTTTTTCCCCCGGGTTAATCAACACTTAAAAAAAATTTGTCCTTTGTCTTATTTATTTTTTCTTATACATGAATTTATAGTTGGTCCAGCTTGCAAGAAAACTAATACAAATTTTCTTTCAATGAAAATAGAATTAGCCTTCTTTGGGGCGAGTGGGGAAGTGGTTAGGGGGAAGATGAGAAAAGAATTGTTCAGCCTGCTGGATGAAGATGATAAAATTATTGCCCATAAGATAGATGACTGATTAATGCTATTGTAATTAGCATTAATCCAGATTTCAGTCTTGCAGTAGAATACAGTATAATATCTAAATGATTTCCTAGAAATATTAATAATATAGCTCTATGTATGAGATGCATCTGTGTAAGTATGGGGCTTTCAAAATCTTACACACCAAAGGGAAGACACGAGGAGTAGACTAATCAGTTTAAGGAGAGTGTAGAAACCTCATGCATAATCCAAAATATGCAGAAAAAGTCTTTTTATTTCCATGTAAGCTAACCATAAGCCAACCATATCCTGGGCTGCATCAAAAGAAAAATGGCCAGCAGGTCAGGGAGGTGATCCTGCTCCTCTACTCTGCTCTGGTGAGACCTCACCTTGAGTGGCTTGTCCATTTCTGGAGTCGTCAGCACAAGAAGGACAAGAACTTGTTGGAGGAGGTCCAGAGAAGGGCCACAAAAGTGATCAGAGGGATCAAACACCCCTGCTATGAGGAAAAGCTGAGAGAGTTGGGATTGTTCAGCCTGGAGGAGAGAAGGCTCTGGGGAGACCTTATTGTGGCCTTCCAGTTCTCAAAGGGAACTTATAAGAAGGATGGGGGCAGTATTTTTTAGCAATGCCTATTGCAACAGTACAAGGGGTGATGGTCTTTAATTAAAACAGAGATTTAGACTCAATATAAGGAAGAATTTTTTTACAATGAGGGTTGTGAAACAGTGGCCCAGGTTGCCCAGAGAGATGGTAGATGCCCCATCCCTAGAAACACTGAAGGTCAAGTTGGAAGGGGCTCTGAGCAACCAGATCTAGTTGAAGATGTCCCTGCTCACTGCAGGAGCGGTTGAAGTAAATGACCTTTGACTTCCAATTCTCTAGCAAAAAGAGACAGAATATGGAACAGGACAATACATAACAGAACTAACTGTGAATCACCACAGTTTCTTCTAACAGTATTACTTTTGTGGTGTTCTAGTTGCCAAATAAGCCTACTAAAGGTTGATCTGTGCAAATGAGTCAAATCTTCATTGTAAATTGCCAGGATCCCTCAAATTCACTGTGATTTTATCTGTCATTAAAACCAGTGGAGTTTTCTTGATTTGAATTATCTAATACTGGCACAAAGTCTTTAATACTACATCAAACAGCTTATTTAAATGACTACTAAGGTTTAAATGTTTATAGATGCACTCAGCAATTCTAGTTGGCAGTAATTTGCTAAAACCTAAAGCTTGTGCAGCTATGAGTAATGCTAGGTCTTTTATGTGCTCCTTATGATTATTCACTTTTACAGTTTGGGTGATAAATATCAGTAAGACCACCTTGTATCAGTTTCACTGCATGTGCTAATCTGAATAAAGATTTCCAGCAAAAATTTTCCCATTGGTTGTATTTCCAGTTATAAACAGAAATTTACCTGCTTTACATCTGTTAACATTAATGTTGTTTGTTACCCCAGCATTCATGATTTGTTTATATAGTCATTCTCTTGTGCATCCGCATGTTCTGTTAATGAAACTCCACACCAATTCCTGAAACTGGTGTATCTGAATAACTGGTGTAATCTTTGCAGCTGCCTACTCATGCCTTGAGACAGTAGTTTTGACTGCTTATTGCTTATTCTATGCTAGAAAAATAATATCATGATAGGCTATTGTTTTATTTCTCCTTTTTTCCCACTTCTTTTCAGGAAAAAAAAAATATTAGGTGAATTTAGCTTTCCTTTATGTCAGCCTTGCTTTGTACAGTTAGGATGCACCAGCTAAAACTAGAAGAAATAGCCTAAACCTCAAAATGTAATGTGCTTATTCAAATGTGCAGAACTGAACAAGCCTGTGACAACCAAAGTATTGTAAAGAGACAGTTCACCTGAACAGAAAACCTTGTTCCACTATATACCCTCTATGAGTTTGGTTAATAAGGCTATGTTTCCTGGCACTGACCTTTAATGATTCTTTAAGGTACTGTTTCACAAGAATAAGAATAAGGGAAGCAGTGTCATTACAATCATATGTCTTTTCATGTGTTCAGGAATGAATGCTGTGTTCTCATATTCTGAACAAACAGATGTGTGTATTCCAGCTTCAGACTTTCTGCCTACTTTGAAAATGTACTAAAAGGCCTCTATCAGTAGGTTGCTGTAGGAAAGAGCAGCATTTTATCCGAGCAATATCTTCTATTCCAGATCCAGCCTTATTTCAGAGAGAAAGTGACTTAGGTTAACCAGCCATGTGTGGCATTCAATGCTGTCGTTCAGTGCTGCCTAGTTTGTTGGTTTCAGATATTTATGACAAGAGATGCTGAACTGATCCAAAATGAAAGCATTTGAATGCAACCAACAGCAGACGCTTCAGAAGTCTATTTACCTTTTACAGTAAGATCTATGAACCTAAGTAACTGGAGAGGAGAGGGGGAGAAGATGTTATAGAGTACTTGAGCAAGTCATGATTGGAGACTCCCAAGCAGCGAGAGTTTGAAATCTTATGACATCTGTTAGCAGAAAAAGGATTTCCTGTCTACCTTGAAAACTTTATTTTCACAAGTGCAGTATCCAACCAGTCAACAACAAGGACCAAACTCTGCCAGAGTAGTTTTCAGAGTTTGTTGCACCTAAGCACTGATTACAGGAAGAAGAAATGGGAGGGGGCAGTGGTTGGCAATTCCCTCCTGCAGGGAATGGGGCACCTGTCTGCTGACCTGGCATGCTGTCACAGGTGATTTCTTGATTGACGGGTGTTAAGATCTGGAATGCAGGAGAGATACTGCCAAGGTTTGTCTGGGTCTCAGGTTAATAACCCTTGTTGGTCATCTGCATGGGCAAGAATGGTGCTGCCAGGGGACCCTTGGACTAACTGAAAAGGTACTACAAAATTCCCTCAGTCACAAGAGCCACCCGTCTTGATCTAAAAGGGAGTAGGCACTGCAAGAGATCACCATGGCGAAATATGAAACTCAGAACAGCTGTGATGGAAAAGGAAGGAGGTGGAAACAGGGACTGACAACAAAAGAGGAATATGGAAGAAGCATTGCCTAGGCATGCTGGGGTGGTGTTAGGCAAAAACAAAGTTCAAAAAAGTTGAAACCTTGCCTTGCAAATGACCTCAAGGGCAAGAGGAAGAGCTCCTACTCTCACACGAAAGGAAATACGTTCGTGTTCTAGTGGGTAACGACCAGGCCTATGCTGGAACTTGTACCACTTAACATACTGGCAGTGACCCAGAGGACGGAACAGAGGGCAAGTGTATAAAATTTACAGCTGACGTCAAAGTGGGGGCAGTCACCATACTTGAGAACCATGCTGCAGTCCAGTGGGAACTGGACAGGAGGAGGAAGAGGCTGACAGGACCTCATGAAGTTCAGCAAGGAAGAGGCCAAACTCTGGCCTGAGAAGGGAGAGCCTTGCAAGGATACAAGCTGGGGCTATTCAAGGCCAGTAAGCAGCTCTGGGGAACGGCCTTGAACTGTCCTCTCTGTCCAGCACTCCTAAGATGCTTTCATTAGAATAAGTTCAGAAGTGGTCACCAAGATAGTGGGGGTGGAGCCCTCGTCCCACGAGGAGAGGCTGCAGGACTGAAGGTGTTTCAGTCAGGAGAAAGGATGACTTTGAGGTCACCCAACAGCAGGCTACCAATGCTGGCTTCCAAAAACAAAGGACAAATTCTGGACTAGAGTAAGGAAGAAAAAACAGCCATCTCAAGGACAGCCCAGCAGTGGAAATGCAGCACAGAGAAGTTGTGCCACCGCTATTCTTTGAGTTTTCTAAGATCCGGCTGGATACACACCAGAGCAACCCATTCTGAATTAAGTGACAACCCTGCTTTGAGCAGGAGGTAGGACTAATGAGACCAGGTCCCTTCCAGCCCAAGCAATCCTGTGATTTTGCTCCCTCGGACCTTGGCGTGTAATGTCTACACAGTTACTTCTATTTTTTTTTTAATTCTTCTTCAAAACATTCCAGTTCAAATCTTTAGTAAAATTAAATTCAACAGTTGGGGAAAAAAAGTTAATTTTTTTCTATTGAAACACCTTCTTGATTGCCTATAATGTCTGTATAAACAGTGTCACTAGTACAAAAGATAACAAGATATAAGAAGAGCAAGAAAAAAGAAATAAGGGTTTGTCTAAAAATACAGATGAGAAAAAGACCTGAAGAATAGACCACCTAATCAGAAAAGGACAACAAAAACTGGAGATGAAGGCTTTATTTTAATCATGCTTGGCACTATGCTTTATAAACTATTAAGCAAATTTGGCTGAGGTTGTAGGTGATACAGAACCAGTGCACTGAATGAATATGGCTAGTTGAGCACTGCACCCACATGTGATATTACACCAGCATTGACCTGAGGTGAGTCATACCTTGTTCAGAACAGAAACTAGGTGTGCAGGTCACCAAAGAGTGTCCAGAAAGACCTAGGAATGCCATAAACTGAAACAGGAAAAACGTTATTCAGCACGCCTGTAAGGACAAGGGGAAACAAACAACCCATGGCCCCAAGAATAGGTACTTGCATCACAGAGAAAATTACAGAGCATAAAAATGGAGCAGTCAAAATAGAAAATGAAGGGTGGTATACTAGAAAGAACAAAAGAGAAAGAGCAGATCTAGAAGAAGAGTGGAAAAATAACACTCTTAAAGTGAGTAGGCTGGCATTAAGACAGAAAGAAAAAAATAGTAGTGCCCTTGATCCAAAAACATAATTATAGCCTCCAGTGCCACTACTCTATGCTGACAGCTTCTTCCTAATGTGGATGTGTGGATGCACATGACAAAGAAGGCCTCGGGCTTCTTATCATTTTGAGCCGGTACACATTCATCAATGGACACTGACCAACACGATGAAGTTTGAGAAAACTTGGGAAAACTTGTGAGAAGCCAGACTTCATTTTATCAAATGAAAAAGTGGAATCTCAAAAAACCCCAAAAAACAAAAAAAAAAACCGCCACAGGGGCTAAGCTTTAAAATATTTGAGCTGTCAAACTCAGGACCTTGACATTTATTCAAAAATGCATTTGAGTAATTTGAAAATGTGTGGTTAATGCCATTACCACCTATCTGTGTCATCAATCTGTAAGTGCTTATCAAAAAGTCCTGGTCCTTCGAAAACTCAAAAGTTGGGTTGTTTATGAATATATTTTTCATTGTTTCCAAATCAGCTTTCTCATTAAAGTAATTAATTTTTAAGATGTGAGATATTGTCAATTTGTTCCAAAGCTTGACTAGTTCATTTAAGACGAAATTGAAGATTTTTTTAGCTTATTGAAGTAAAATGGAATGATTTTATAGTTAAAACTGTAAAACTTATTTAAATTTTCATTTCTGAAATGTCTTTCCTTTCTTCCTGAAACTGAAATTTATGTAATTCGTTGCTTTTTCAGAAAAATAATTTTCAAAGAAACATATTATGAAAAATCATATTAAAATTAATGATCCAAGTGGTTGTATCCATCCTATCTCCTGTAAAAGATACTGATGGGCTCACTGAGAAACTGGTACCATAATTAAAATGTTTAATATATTCTATGGCTTAAAATATAATACTTTTCCTACAGACATGAATATCTGTTTGGGAGTTGTTAAAGCGCAAATCGTTAAATTCACTAACCAATTTGGATTCCGTCATCTCACATACTCTTTATCTATTTCAGTTATCTGACCATGCAACATTACACCATGATGACGTATACAAATATGTCAACATTGCTACTGAGGGATGCCCCACAAAAGCTCAAGAGCAAGTACAGTGCAGAGTCCCAAATTCTTCCCCTGGGTAGCACAGAGCAGCTGTCCAGCTTAGAGCACAGTGACACCCTCGCAATGATGAAGACACAAGGTTGGAAGGTGAAGGTGTCAGGGAGGAGCAAGAGCTGGCTGCTCCCCACAGCAGAGGAGCCAGGAGCTGAGGGTGAATGCCAGCAGGCCTGGGCACAGATACAGCTGCTGAGCAGCTGCAACATGGCTCAGGCAGGGGCAGCAAGGACAGCCTTTGCTAAAAAGTAGATCCTCGCGGAGACAAGGCAGCCCAAGCTGCTGGCTTTTCAACAGCTATTGGAGCTGACCTTCAACTTGTTTCACTGAGCACCTTAACTCATCCCACTGAGACCCCGGTGAGGAGGTATGTACCCAGTGTGCTGGTTGAATATGCGGTACTACTCAGATTTTTCACAAATATTTCAGAGGTTCTGCCAGCTTCACGGAGGAGCTGGTCTTCCATTTTTTGCCTTCTAAGGTCCTTAGGAGAACCTCTACAACTTCAACTGAATTTTTTCTTTCTTTCTTTTTTTTTTTTTTTTGAAAGGGTGAGGAGAAGGACTGGTTAAAATGGCCTTGTAACTTTGACTGTGAAAGCCTCGTTTAGTCAGAAAAAACCAAAAATGTCACTTTATATTTTCCAGTATATACATCACAGGTTATGACACATCCCATGGAATACTGACATTTTCGAGTTGAGGTACAGCTCTTGCGGTACTGTATGAGCCAGAGGCAAATTTTAGCATACTTGCCACTCAGCTAATTCCTTCCCATGAAAAATGCAAGTTTACTTTTGAAAATTATTGACAGAAGTATCTTTTTTTCCAGTAACCTTCTCAGGATAACTTGCCTATACTTTCAATAAACCTTATTTTATTTATGTGTAGCTATAGAGGAAAGCAAAAGTGAGCCACTTGTGTTAACAAAAACAATCTCTTTATAAAACTCTGGAACTGCATATCATATTGAGTGAATAGAAATGGCAATTTCACATACAAATATCTGAAATTTTATTTCCCATTTCAAATGAAAATATGACAATAGCCTCTCATATTCATCTTAATATGTTGAGAATCTAATGAATTAAAAGAATGAATTAAAATTCCTTGAATTTCATTATATTAAAAACACAATTCTAAAAACTAACTAAAAGAAGCGAAGGCATTTAAGACCTAGCTGAGATCCATAGGTGATGAAAATCATGGATCTCTTTACACAGTTGAAGGTGAGGCTGTTGGTTTTCAAACCCTCAGAATTGTCGGATTGTCACAAGGAAGGTTACCACAGTGGTACCTTCGTTTCAGATGCTCATTTGCTCACTGCCAAATTCATCCACTTGACCATTTCAATATTCAGATATTCAGTTTGCAAACACTTGCAGTATGGTATCATCACACCAGAAGTGATACACAAATAACAGTAACTGCAGTGGCTTTTGAAGTACATCATAGTTTAAGGAATTTGTAAATCTTGAGCATTCAGTAACTACCATAGGGTAGCTCCAAGGGAACTGCTCGTTGGCTGTATGGCTAACGGCATGAGGTAAGAGAGAACCAGCATGTCAGCTTTCATCACCATGCAAGCACTAGTAGAACTGGCTGTATTTTCATACCATTCTCCAGTATGTTAATCTATAGGCCACAGGTAAACCGCATGCATAGAGACCTGTTTTCAGCATGAAGAGCTAATGTTTACGCAAGGAAAATTGTGCCAACTATATGCAAATGTCTCACATTTTAACTAACTCTCTTTGCAGGGCTTTTAGTCCATGCAAGCAATTAGTGAGCTAAGGGTTCACACACTGATTTTTACCTCGTTACACTGCTTATTTAGACAAGTCCTTTCTGAACAAATCCAGAGAAAGGCAGATGTTGTTCATTTGGATAATCTCCAAGGTCAAATCTTTCCAGGCACAGTAGGGGAGCAGGAGTGTCCAAGGGTAAAAATATCAAAATAAAGACTATTAAAGGGATTGCATACTGCCAAATTGTTCAGCAAGATTTTCAG